>NC_091165.1:27100585-27400585 GCF_040958095.1 Procambarus clarkii | reverse complement strand
ATACCCACGCCCACCACCAATATCATGTACTGTAAATAGAAATAATACTGTAGTAAGAAACTTTAAATAATCAAGTAGAGTCCTTCAGCTTCAATTTAATCTACATAATGACGAGAAAGGAAAATTGACCTATGAAATGATTGAAGCAAATCAACTCTGGATAAGATTTCTGGAACTGAAGCAAAACCCTCATAACAATATCTTAAGATATTCCTCATACAGGTCCAAAATTAATTTAAAGAATGATAATCCTAAGAGGAAGCTCCTAAGATGTTTGACTAAATGATGGACATAACTACGCTTAGACTGGGCTTAGTATCTTGGTATCTACTACAAGAGCCATGTAACAATCTTCCTGCTATTACAGTGCCATTCAGTTTGGCTGTCACTTTGTACACAAAAAATTTGAGCATCATGCGCAATACTGAAACTAATATATTTATTATATATAGGCCTAACTACCACAGCAATACTACTATAAAATAAATTGTCCTTAGAATCTAAAGAATGATGTTCAACCATAGTACTAAGCATTATCAACATTTCAAATAAAAAAGCTGGTTCTACTAAAACCAAAGGCTTACCATTCTTTTAGGAGTAATATTTGTTATGCACTTAGTACTATACAAAGTCATCACACTTGAAGGTGGGAGAAGAAAAAAGGACAATAATAGATATATTACTTGATACACCACCACTGAGGTATAGGCTGATGTGAATACTTGAAGTATGTGATGTTACACAAATGAGACATTCAAACCTTCGTTCCCTTGTGGTCTCAACTCCAATACAGTACTTTGTATCAATGATATTTTGTTCAGAAAATGCAATTTTAATTTTATGCAAAATATTTAGCTTAGGCCTATGTGATAAAAGTGTGATATTATAAAAGGCCAGCAATTACAGTACAGTACAGTAATTTATACTGAATATCTTTACCACGCAATGTTGGATGCCAACCCACCTTGGAGAAAGTGCAGCATTTGAACAATAAACTATGGATTGGAAATATGCCAAACAATGCACTGCAGTACTGTATTTGGTTACAGGTTCATTGGAGTGAGCCAATATCTTACTATACACGCACATGAAGATGCTGTGCTATTTGGATCCAGGTCCATAGAGTACTACACTACTGTATGTTGATGCCAGCCAATAAGGCACAACTCCGTTACCTTGTACAATATACAAATACAGGTAGTGTCATCTTGAGGTTATCTTGAGATGATTTCGGGGCTTTTAGTGTCCCCGTGGCCCGATCCTCGACCAGGCCTCCACTGGGTGCAGCCCGTGACAGCAGATTAACACCCAGGTACCTATTTTACTGCTAGGTAACAGGGGCATAGGGTGAAAGAAACTCTGCACATTGTTTCTTGCCGGAGCCCAGGATCGAACCCGGAACCACAAGTCCAGTGTGCTGTCCACTCGGCCGACCAGCTCCCTAGCCATGGGCCATGGGCCCATTTCCAACAAAACCACAATTCTAAGGTTAGGTACAGATTCACTATTCAGACAATCCTCCAATTACCCATGAGAAGTTCTGCATTTTCTACAAAATGAATCAGTATCTAACAATCTGCAGAACACATCTAAAATGCACAAAACCCACCTGAGGGTCTATCAAGATTTTGTCTCATGCTTCAGAAGACAAAGATGCAATTTCTCTAATACAGTAATATTCTGTAACTAATAGATAAAACTATTTTACCTCACAGAGTATTCACATCGGTGTATTATTGGAAAGGGGATCATATCAGAGAAAGTGCAGCATTTCTATAAATTCTGTATCCTAAGAAGTATGGATACACCGGATACAGGCCTATGAAGTGTGACACTATCTAAATAGAGGATAATGTAACCTAAAGCATATAAGCAACACAAGTAATGTTTGTCCAATGATTCCTAGAGAGCACTGATATGTTTCAATATGTACTTGCCACGAAGATCAGTTTTTTGACAACTGGAGATTAGTCATGGACTAAGTGGAATTTAACTAACTCATCCAGGTCTCTCTAGCCAAGGTAGATATATAATGTTGTAACAAAATAAAAATTGACCATATTGGAAAACTTAATATGGCACTGTAAAGACACTAAGCAACAACATACAGGTCACACCTTAATAAAGTTTTGTCAGTGGTGTCAGCATCCCTCCTCTGCATATAAAGCATTATCTGGTAGCTTCATGGGCACAGTATTTGTAACATGATATTCTAACCATATATTGGGAGTGCAGTATCTGTTGTTTAAACAATATGACATTATATCCCTTGAATGACATATTTTTTGCAAATGAATGAGTTTTAGGCACTGAAGTACAGTACTGTACATTAATACTGTGTTTCATTTATATCAAGATTTACTCACTGACCAGGATTAGTGGCCATACTACCAATATCAGAGTGTAAACAAGCATGCTCAGTAAATCATCTTGATGAAAAGCTTGCTGACCTGTCTGTCAGAACCTTGACAAGCAGGGGATAAATATGAAGGTAAAATAAAGCTGAAAAGTGGTCTGGATCCATATGAAATGCCTGCTCACTGATTGAATGATGTTATGAATCCAGACATCGTTAAATAATTACTTCATTAATTAAAGATCATTGTTCATCAGCTGAGAAACTACAAAGGACAGGATGTAGACAATCAATTTGTGCTTGGCTGGGTTTATGACACACCAACTAGGATTATATATGGTAATGGACAGTTTGGTGCTTTCCAAACAATGATCATTCTCTGAAGAAGCCAGGATAAGCCAAAATATGTAATTTCTTAATGCTTATGGATGCTTTAATTTTGTTCAGTACAGTATATACAATTGATTATACTGCCCCAGTGAGAATTTTTGGGAGCACTCTGAACACTTTCCTGATATAGCCAGTGGAGATTGGGCTTCCCTTCTTCATGCCCCTTACTCTACCCTACTGTTTTAGGATGTCATCCTAAATCTAAGTCCTTAGGCACATATAATTTAAGGACTACTTGGCCAGGAGTTGGCCATTATTTTAACTTGTGGGCAACTTTGTGAATAATGGTACACTTTGTGGGGCACACATCTAATGTACATGTAAATGCATAATATTTATATTTACTTGTGTGCTGACCTCAAAATGGGGATTTAAGTTGTATTTTTGAGGAGAGCCCCTTGTGACTTCCTGAAGTTACTGTATTTTATTAAGATGGCTCCTAACTACTAGGTCACATCAGTCGTGGAGTTCTGTTGGACCTAACAAGAGACAAAACTTGGCCTCCCTCTCAGAGGCAGAGAAAGTAAGTGACACTTTGCCAACCCACCAGGAAAGCATCCAGAAAGTCACCAAACCAATACTGACTACTGCTTTGTTCAAAATAACCAAAGCCTCAAAAGTGCCAAATGAACTCTCCAAATAATGTAAACAATCGAATCTCTCGAAACTAGTGTGAGCTCGTTAGCACTAACCCCCCCCCCCCAACTACTAGTAAGGTGGGGGAGGGGTCTCCAGGGCTTCCTCAGCTATCCAAGCCAATTATGTTGCTGGACACCAGCTGTTGTCCACTGTAGGGCTCCTGGGTCATCAATCAGTTGCAAAAATCCTGTTGTTTCTAAAGTAAGTGCCAGCCATCTTTGGAGCTTTTTTCTGTGGGAACTATTTGCTTGGTATGGTTCTATATTTTAGTTAAATTCCCCCTGCATATTTTGTCCAGTTTGTGTTGTGGACCTGGCTTGGTTCAGTGCTTGGTGCTGCATGTGCTCAGGCCTAGCCTTCTATGTGCTCTCTCCTGCTCTAGACTAAAGAGAAATTTTAGGAATTTTGGTCTAGTTAGCTCACTGACCTAACTAGGGTGTGGCCTAACCTGGATCTGCTAAAGTTGCAGCCATCAAAATGTTTAAATAAAGAAATCAATACAGTACCTCCAATAAGGCAGAGTTCCAGGTAGATAATGCCAATTAAAAATATTACTAAAAATATATAACAAAGTACTAAGGATTTATTTAATATTTAAAGTTTTATTAAAAATTTTTAAATTTATCAAATTTATCTTTTCTAAATTTGTGCAATCATTACCCAGTTGCAAGGTGACAGGTTACATTATTAGGCAGTTGCCCTGTCAATTTGTGCCAATGAAAAGCCTAGGCTGTAGTGTCAATAAATCACAAGTGAAGGCAGACTAATTCATTTAGAACTTGTTTATTATGAGTTCAAAATACATTATCTGTGATAAATAAACTGTATAGATTATTGCAACAATCATCCCATGATTGGACAATTACTGTATTCTGTGCATGCTATACCATGAGACATGGCCTCAATTAACTTGTATATAATTTTCCAACATTAACTGCAAACCAACAGAAATCCTACATTAAAATGATCATACTTGTTGCTATTTTAACAAATTAAAATGATTGAAGGCACAGAAATTAGAAAATGCTGCATTCCATGGTCATAGTCCAGACTACAGAAAATTAGTGTTAGCCATTTTTAGTACTGCAGAGCTCATGCAGTTCAATGGAGACTCAGCAGTAGCTTCAGAGATATCTAGGCAAGGGGGAGGATATGTCCACGATGTCATCCATCTGGTTCCTGGCCAAACCTATTGTGTTTAACCTCACTTAACGAGCTACCTGGAGATCATCCACAATGCCTTACTACACTCTCATAACTCGCGCCTAGGACACCAACAACATCCATTTCAAAATGCAAAACCTGCAGTACTGTACAAGAGCGAGCATCGGCTCCACCTAGACACCAAAACGGAATCACATCACTAAAGAAAAAGTCTGAAGTTTAGCCGAGATGTGCCACTTGGCGTTGGGCGGAGAGACAAAAGCCTTGAGCAAGCCAGGAGGCGCGGCGCCCTGCTGCCTGGCATCACCCCACGCTTGAGATAATATGGGGTGAGGTGTGGGGGGTGTGGGGTGAGGTGTGGGGAGTGTGGGGCCAGCAGCCTCGAGTACTTACGTCCACTCAAAGGAAAGTGTGACGGTGGCGCCTCAAGACTGTGCTTGAGTGTGTTTACGTCGCGAACTCTCCCGGGCTCGCCACATTCTCTTGAACTCCTCACCACACACCACAAGCACCTCATGCACACCACAAATACTAATCCAATTCCTCTTAAAATAAAATGACAACCGCTATAACTGTACAGAATATTATGTATTATTCTACTGTCTCTGATGTATCATTATATGATTGACGTTTCTAGTATAATACTGGAACGGGATGGAGTCGTCTGCCGTGGTGGGCAACGATTACCTTCAACAATATCGAAATATTTCATCAAAGCTGAAAAAGTAGGCCTAAGCAATTCATGTAAAGCCTTTTTGTAGCTTATTTTGAAATAGCATGGGGCGGTATGATTATAATGTCAAATATATTAGAACATCAAGAAAGGACGGATTAGGATAAAACTTTCTGACCATATTTTGTAACCTAAACATTTGGATAATTTTATAGTTCACAGGTCTCCTATTAGCATTAGAGAAATGTATATATATACAGTATATATAATAGTATATAATGTTAGACGCTCGGGCATCACATGATTTCATAGCACAGTGGAGGCAGACTAATAATCCTGAAGGTGGATTGTTTCTAATTATTTATTTATTTATTTATTTAATTACAAGAAGGTACATTGGATTTGCGAGAGTACATAATATAATTGTTTTTACATTCTTGCAAAGCCACTAACACCCATAATGTTTCGGGCAGGTCCTTACTCTTAACAGATAAGATTATTAATAGGTTCATTGTAGCAAAAGTTTGAGTGCAACATAATAACTACAATATAAATTGATGACTAAGATTACACTGGGTGAAGTTGCACGTCTTAAGTACGGTACTAATATTGGAGGAGTTGGCAGCACAAGATACAGTGGCAGTTTGAAGCACACTTTAGGAAACTATGCAGATTGAATTGCGTACTATTTGGTTTTACTTTTAAATAGGTTGGACATGTTTTCAGCTAAAAATCTTTTTTAGCTAATTTTGTTGGGGGACAGGATGCCTGTGTATATCTATAATTTAGGCTTGTATCAAAGTCCCCCCCCTCCCCTTTCCGAGGCCAAACTACTGACCATTCCAAAGATGTAACACTACACTAATTACCTAACTCCTAGGTACCTATTAACTGCTAGGTGAGCAGAGGCATTAGGTGAAAATAAACATGCCTAACGATTTCTGTCCCACCTGTGAATTGAACCTTGGATCATCATTTGTGAGTCGAGAATGAAACCATCTCTTCAATCTTGTCAAGTAGTGTTATCAACATACAAAACCCAACATACAAAACTATCCCTATTATGTTTCCCTTGTGACTGTTTACATTGGGACTCAAGAATACATAATTAACTATCCAGTTTGTTGGAATTAAATTAATATGCATTTTTTTTATCTTACAGACGTTTTCTCCGAAAGCCAAATGTAGCAGAAGCAAGCGAAGAGTTTGGTGAGCTGATTACATTTAAATGAGTTAATTTATTGCTGCCCTTCCCTCTGCTCCGCATCCCTTTCACCCCATATCTTTCATTGTAGTGGTGTTTAATGCATCATTGAAAAATTGACCGTATCAGATCATATAAAAAAGCACATTGCATTTTGAAGATTAATTTTATATAATCTTCTGAATAGTAAATCCATGCCTAACCTAAGGATTGTGGATTTGTTAGATCACAGACCTATGAGGCACTTGCTATTTAAATACAGAAGGTCCTTATATATTTTGAGTGCCTTTTTGGAAAAGCATCGACTTCATGACTTCAGAACTGCTTGTACAGTACAATATAACAAAAAGTTATCATTGTGCTGCTCGTATAATTATGGTTACATTATACCACTGTATCCTGTATCCAAATTGTGCAGCACCCCATGGGCCTGTATCTGAACAGTTCAGTGCAGCACTTATGAGTCTGTATTAAACTAGTACAGCATTCCATGGACTTGTATCTAATTTCTCAAATTACTCCCTAGAAATCATTTGACTTTCTCTGATATGATCAACTTTTCAACTAGGTAATGCCCAGAACTATAGCGCTGTGTGATGGAGAATATTTATAAATCACTAAATCTGTACTATTTCAATAAAATAAATTATACATATATATTTTATTAATATTTTATGGCATAGTACAGCAAAAGTAATTCCTTTTTGTTTGTTTTTGTTTTGTATTTGGTAAATTTTGAAATAGTTACTGTATAAAGAAAGTTACTGGGGCCTAGTATCAGGCTATTATTAAATGTTGCAGGTCAGTTAGCACGAGAGCTGAGTGATGGGGAGGCATGGGCACAAGCTGGTCTGTGCTGCGTAGCTGTGGCCAGATGTGAGCAGACCCTGGTGAACCCCACCACTGAAGTCTCGGCCATAACTCAGGCCGCCAGGTACTTCCTCAAGGTAGGTGTTTGTGTGGCAAATGCAGGGTTTTCAGCAGAGGAAATGATAGTTACTAGTTATCAGCTAGACAGCATTGAAATTGCCAAATTTCTTGTCATAATTAATAAGGATCTTAAGCTTTGAAATCAATGTACAGTATGGATAAATGTTCAAAACAAGACAAATAGAATGCTAGAATTCATAACATGAAGTGTTAGTAATAATTCATCTAATGCTTTATCTTATGCTTGTTAGACCCCTTCCATTTAGAATATGCACCATAATAAACAGAAGGATGACAAATTTATTCCTGGGAATTTGAAATTTCCATTTTGAAAGGAGATAAATAAAAATTTAATTTATATTTTCTCTAAAAGTGAAGAATAAGGGGGTTACATGATTGAAGTACATTGTTACATTATACAAATCATTGAAAGGTTATAACAATAAAGATATGAATTAGATAAGTTTAGTCAGAAAAGACTTCGGTAAATACTGGTCTTGATACAGGATTGTAGTTTTTATGGAAAAGATTACAGTACTTTACTAATTTTTTCACCCTTAACCTCATTAGATGGTTTAAATAGCTTGCAGTCAATTTGTAACATGTTTGTTTGATGATGGACATGCTCAATACTATAGTGATCTTATTGGCCACTTCTTCATTAATCTAGCCTACAGAGAATCTCGGTGAAGTTAATGATATCATCTGGGGACAGTTAGAAGTAACAGCCAGGTAGTGATCTAGCAGTTTAGCAAGAGCACTATGTGGCAGTTCCTTATGATATAAGTAGAAGTTGGAAAGGCTTTTGAATGTTCATGAATGAATTTTGTGCAATGACACTTGCCTTGATTGAGCTTCACTACAGTGCCCCACTATGAGTGCCTGGGTCATATCAGTATGACCCAGTAGGGACATTTGGTAAAATTTATGGTTTCCCATAGTCAGGGACAAAAGCCTGTTGGGCTTATCAAGGTCCCTGTACAAGTCTAGGCCAACTACAGTACTGATGACCTTACCCAGGATACAACCCACAACAGTAGCCTAACTCCAAGGTACAGTATCTGTTTACTACTAGATGAACTGAGGCATGTGGTGGAAGGAAAAGTGCCAAACCATCTTTGTCCTACCCAGGGATTGAACCCATTATACTGTATTTGGTTGTGAGCCGAGGACGTACACTACTGCGCTACAAGGTACGAATCTGTAATTCCCCAAAGAAAAATTTCACTATGCCATGTCTCGTACAATCCTGTCAAATGGCATATTCAATTACTGTATATTGTTTTAGAGAGCATCTGAGCATCCTGCTCAGAAAACAACATTTCCTATTCACCTACAGCTTGAATTTGTTACTGCTTGGAAATTAATTGTATTTAGCTCTTCTACAGAATTCCTTGAAACTACATTATCAGTGTTCTGCTATTCTTTCAGGCTGAAGTTGTGAATCATCACCTCCATTGTCCCAGTTTTAATGAACACCTTATGACTGCAATTAGTTGTTTCCAACATGCCATTCAACTGTACATAGACCAGAAGAAGCCAGCACTAGCTGCATCACTTGCTGTGGAGTTGGGACAGGTACTGTAATTTTATCTTATTAAATGCTAAAATGTTGCTAATCAGGACAAGGAAGCAACAGTCAGGTTGTCATCATGTTTTTTAGGTAGAACCTATTTCTTTACAGTACATTGTGGTACATATACAGAGGAACATAAATGTTAAAGTTTTATACTCCGTCAAAGATTCACAGTGATTTACAGGAAAGAAATACAGTACTGCGCTGTACACTGTCACATTTGTTTTTATTTTGAATAGAAGCATACATTTATAATATTTATCTTTCATACTTTAAAACTGCACACCAGTTATCCATCCATCTAAGTAATAAGCACTCTGATATGATCAACCTTTCTAATCTCTACAGTGTCATCAAATGAGCTTTGTATATTTTTCCTTAACTAAGTTATATGATTTATCAAGAAGACTGTTAAAAACTAAATATGGTACAGCAGATTCACTCTCTGATTGGATCCAAACTCTGGTGTATCCAATATTCCACTCTATCCAGTCTTTGCTATTTTATACAGTTAATGTGTTTTAGTATGGTATATTATTTCAAATGATATGATGTCTTGTATTTGCAATTTTTTTTTATTCCATATACATGTGGAAAAGAACATTTTTATATTAAAACATAAACAAATTGCCAGAATTTTGTTTATGGTTAATTGGACCTGCTAATCTGAATTAGCAAAACTATCTTGGTTGTCTAATTCTTTGCATAAGACAATAACCAAATTGAAATTTTTCCATTTGATTCAAATAATTATTATGATGTAAATACTGTACAGTACTGTATTTCACTGAAATATTTAGCAATAATAAAAATAATGTATATGGACCTAATTACCTCCACTGCTGTACAAAGAAAAAAAAAAGACAACATTCTGCATCAAATTAATTATTGTTTTTAAGAACGGGGTGATCATCAAGCCAGGAATAAGACTGAGTGTGAGGAGGCATTTCCAGAGTGCATCGGGAATACTTCCTACACACAAATTACTATTGCCGACATCTCGTAACTACATTGACAGAGACCGTGACTATTAATTAAGATGCTGCTGCAGCCATGTATCCTGGGATTTTGTCTTCAAAAAATGCTTAGCCATTAAACAGTAACAGTCTGGTGACAGAGTTCTGTTATTCAACATCATAATTAAATATGTAAATTTATTCAGGATTAATAAAACATAGTACAGTATTTAATTTTCAGGCCCTTCGGTCATTAGGACGCCCATCAGAAGCACTGACTCATCTACGTATAGCAGCTGACCTCCATGCTGCCTCTCCCTTCCACCACCTCACTTGTCTTGGCTACATTGCTTCATGCAAAATAGAACTGGGTTTGTATGACTGATCAATATGCCACATTTACTTTCAGTAGTTGAATTGTTGACATGGTCAATATGGCATGTTTAACTTCAGTAGGTGAATTTTGTGTTCTTTAAAGCCTTATACCTCTCTTGGAGCCACCCTCGAAAGTAGTGGATTTTTTTTATATACTGTACTGTATATTGTTGTATTAATTAATAGCATTTATTTATTGGTGCCCTGTTCTGTATTCCAGGAAACACTTCTTCATTTAGGGAATGGCTTCAGTGATTAATACATAAGCATATCAACCACTACAATAAAAACTAGAAGGAAGCCTATAAATTTGGGCTTCAATTTTTTATTTATTATAGTACAGTATATTATTGTCCCAAACAGAAATCCTCTTAGATTATTCAAGCTTAAGCTGAGGCTGTTCATTTGGTAAAACCACTGCTGTAACCCAGAGATTATGCTACTAAAGGCACCATTAAATTATCAGCCTCAGCATATGAGGAAGTAAAAGTCAACTGCATGTTGTGGAACGGTGGGCTGTGTTGGCAAAC
The DNA here is from genome assembly GCF_040958095.1 of Procambarus clarkii. Lineage (NCBI taxonomy): Eukaryota > Metazoa > Arthropoda > Malacostraca > Decapoda > Cambaridae > Procambarus > Procambarus clarkii. Next base: position 27,389,792 of record NC_091165.1, on the reverse strand, counting down.
CACCATGGGTTACCATGTGAATAAACACAAGTCTCTTCAGAGGTGTGGAAATGTGATTGTAGAGAGGGGGAATAACAACCTGCACCTAGGTGATAAGATGTAATGTTGGGGCATAGTGAATAATATTGGACAGTGCCTTGGTGTTGGTTAGTATGTCGGCCCAGTCACGTGTCGGGCTCAATTACGTGACAACACTCAGAGGGGTATCGGAAGCAACCACGAAGAGAGCCACTCTAGAGTTCGTCTGTGACATGACTTATGTGACTACTGTGCTTCCTTTAGCCTCAATATCTTTGATAATTTTTTTAAATTTTCTTATGTTCAGGAGATCTTCATGGAGCTTTGATGGTGTTTACCCAGATGACAACATTAATTGAGAAAACTGCCGAACTACCACTTACTGGGGCGTATAAGGACATTCTGGCTAGGTAAACCCATGATTAATTTTGCTCTTCATAAAAGTTTATCTTATAATTTTTATTTTAAGTACTTTAATGTACAGTAATCATCATTACCCTGTTCCCACTTTTGTGGTTTGAAAAAGCATTACTTTGTAGAAAGTAGGAGAGCAGTATAGTATAGGAATATAATAAATAAAATAATAATAATTTGTTTAAACAAAATTACATACATATGATACAAGAACAGTGGAGAATTCCTCGGTAAGACAAGTACAATCCATTTACTCAAATACATTCTCTTCAACAGTCTCTCGTCTAAATTATCTTGGAACTTTTTCCTCGTGATTTTCTGAATTTTACACTCCATATGTTTCCATGACATTTCCATTAATTTAATCTAAAAAATAAATCCTCTTAAGACCGTCTCAGAGTACCTCTGTATAAAGTTCAGCTTACGTTTTGTCCAAGTCCTCAAGGCTATGTATGCCTTACAGTTCTTCATTGTCTAGCAAAAATAGGATCCACATCCAACTTGTATCTTTGTACAGGTACTATAATTCATCATTTTCCAAATTCTGTTGTTATAGCCTAACAGCAGTTCTCAAATTCTGTGCAATTGCCTTTTTTTTTATATATATTGTTGTTCAATTAAAGTGCAGAATAAAAGTAGGTTCAACTCAGTCATATAATGGCAGAGGGAATAGTGTATAACTGTACACAAATCAGAGTCAGCAAAATGATATGGCTCTTAATGCAGTGTAATTGTGAGAGACAAAAGTGTAATACTGTAACATCTAGTGATAAAAACTGTAAAAAAATAGTATATTCTTCCAGGTGTGAAATTTCTTCATTGCTCATTCTGTTGACACTGCAGCCTTTACCTCAGCACACCAAGCTGCCTCATGCTCAGCTTCTGGAAAAGTACTCTTGGAACTCTCCTGATCTGCAAAAACTTAATGGTAAATGCTTAACAGCTTATTTTTATAAATATTACTTTTAAGAAAATTCTGTCATTTTCTGAATTGCATTCCTAGTTTTTTCTATACCCTGTAAAAAACTCAAATGTTTATGGAGTACAGTATGTTATGGTGTGGAGTATGTCCATTGTTTGGTTGAAAATAAATGTTTGCCTTATGTTTTAGTAACTTCAAATTTTGTTTTATCTATTACCTTTCAAATTTTGCAACATGCATATGCTGTAACAAAAAACTGTTATATCATTTTAAGCCAACAAGCAAGTTATCAATGTCTGTTATAATATTTTTTGTAGCACTCCTATTTCAGTTGTGCTGTAAGGCAAGATCCTACTATTCCCTGGGTAGAATGTTTGTCCAGTTATTATTGGTTCCAAAGCACTTACATTGCTTTGGGACGAAGGTTCTGATGACCTAGCATTGGTTACAACCTCTGCTTTGCTTCCCTAGTTTGTTCATGTTGGAGCAATACTTTCAGGACAATGCATGGTATAGTTACTATTCAACCAGAAATACTTCCAGACTTAATTGAAGTTTGGAAGTCATCGACTGGCACCACAATCAAAGTTTTACGAGATTCCCACGCACTCAGTTGAAGGTACCAGATTGTGCCCTGCAAACTCCAAGTAAGTCAAGTAGTATTTCTGGTTGAAATACTTTTGACCTCATCACGGCTCAGTTGGTAGTGTGTTTGCCTTGGGAGTCCAGGGACACAGGTTGTTTCCATTGTACAGCTTTAATATTTTCTCATAGATACATCATGTTATTGTGATTGCATTGTGTACAATTATTAAGTCAACAAATAGTAAGGTTCAAATGAAATGCATGGGTCGGGAACCAATCATTTTTCAAGTGGGAACACTGTACAGTTTTATTAACTGGAAAAGAAAAATTTTGTTATTAAATTTCAATTTATCCCATATTCAAGTATGAAACATTGTTCTGGGGTGATACAGGTAACCACTGTCACTGCAGAATAGTGTTTATTATTGCAGGTGTTTAGTGTATCATTTATAGGAATAATTTATAGTATGGCTCCAGTATGTATAACAAAATTTATACTTTTATACTTGGAGCTATTTTTCCATTGTATTACTAATACTGTATCAGTTGAACTACTTATGTTGTTCATTCATAAAACCTAGTTCCCCATTGTGTTACTTGTGTAAATATGATTAATGAATCATTCCTGCATCTTGGGTTCTGGAGAGTAAAGTGACTACTTGTACATTAGAAATGAGAAGTTTCTCGTGTGTGGGTTTAGGGTTTCTTTGTTCTAACGAGGGTATTCTGAATATTTTTCTTTGTTGAATTTAGCTTATAATTTGCATGAATAATGTATTGTAAACTATTATTATAAGAATTTGAATTTTTAACTTTATGATTGTGAGATCAATTATCTGTAAATGTTGCATTTCTTAAAGAGGATGTTCTCTTACTGCAGTACCATATGATGATGCCGAGTTAGTGGTGCTGCTGCAGTCCTTGGTACTGACGTGCCAGGGTCGAGATACTCAAGCTCTTGCTACCCTAAGTCAGCATCTCACTCGCTTACTGGGACCTGAACACCTTCACTTACTTCACACACTTGTCACTGAAATGAACAGAACATGATACTTATATTAAGTGCATCAGAATATGTAATGATGGATAATAGTTACACAGTATTCAGTTAACAAACCTGCCACACAAAGAAGACTGAGGCAGAGATAATAGGAAACTTCGTACTCAGTTTTCTCCTATCTACTATCTCGAACCTATTTTTACTTTGATGGGTTTATACGTGATGGCAATTTTATATAAATTGGCAAATTGCATCACTGAGTTTAATGTTGTACTGTGTATTAAGCCAATTCAATAATATTGCCTTGAAATGTGTGTAATGCACATTTTAATGTATAAACATTATTGAAATTTGCATCAAATAGTTGAAATCTGAAGCAGCAACATGTTATTATATTAATAATTGTTTTCCATTAACTATCTCTTTACTCTATTGAAATGTATATTTTATAATATGGTTATTTTCATAAATAAAATATGTTATCACATAGTTTTTTTATGGTCCATAAGAATATCTATCCTCTTAAATAAACAAAGCTTGATTGATAAACCAGCAGACAGTGGTACTGTAATTACTTGTAATGATGTAAATTTTGTATTTACAGGATGACATAGTACAACATCTCCAGTATATTTTGAATAAATTTAGTAACCCAGTGAGACACACGACAAAGGCCTTTATGATATACAGTACTGGGCGCTTGGTTAAGGTTTAACCAAAGGAGGTTAAACACAGGTGTTAGGAGGTACTCCTAACACGGTACTCTTATTTTGCTGATAGTGTTGGATTTTTTTTTAATTTGTTGTCCCACTGAGATTGCTTATTACATAAGAACATAATAAATACAGTATTTCATTGATGGAATTTTTAAATAAGGAAGTCTCCAATTAATTTTACTGTCTTAGTTTTCCCTTGGGGGATAGTCACTTCATATAGTAGCAGCTAGCACAATTTCTTTTAATAAAAAAAGCTGAATTTAATTACTTTATGTTCTTGCATAATACTCTTATTTGGGAGTCCAATAATGTAATTTGCATCAGTTAAGACTTATTCTGACACATTATGGAGGAAAGAGCAAATGTTGGATTATTGTTTATGAATTAAATTTTGATGAGGAAAAATCTATTTTTTTTAAACATGACAGACTGAATATGTACTGTGTGTGTGTGTGGCATTTTTTTTTTAAATAAGAGAAATAGTAACACAGATTACATGTGTGTCTGGAGTGAACCACCAATCAGTCAGCACCAGTATTGACAAGGTTATAGTTTTAAAACATGTTTAAAACAAAATATGAAAGTTTACTAATGAATTCAACCATAATAATGTAACAAGGCAGCATTATTTTTGACATGAAAAAGCTCGGTTGACACTGACCTCGCCTTCTAATTAAACCTTTCTCTCTTCAGAAACTATCATATCCAGTAAGCACAAACTCCAGTAATCAAGGAAAATAAAACTTGTGTTTGTATGACATAATATATACATATTTAGAACAAAAATTTGTTCTAAATATGTGTACTGTATATTTATCACAATTTTTTTAATTATGAACCTCTCCAATTAAAGTATTCCACCTATAGTAAATAATATTCAAAGTACAAACCAAATGACTTACAACAAAATTAAGAATGCATCCTGTTTATAAGCTCAGGACCCCTGTATACGATTGCATCATTCATATTACCTGAATTTAAAAGTGTAGATGTTCCATCAAAATTATTTTAGAATAGGCTCAGTATTTGCCAACAAACCTTTATAATATTTTCGTAAACACAACTTTGATGACAAAGCTGAATCAAACATTAAATTTGCAGGCTGTTTATTGGACTATTATTTATTTTTTTATGCACAAAAAATGTGAACGTGTATTTATGTTCATTAATTTCCACTTATCTACAAATCTAGACCTGAAGCCTAAGTAAACCATAGTAAGAACTTAGGGTTCTAATGAATTAAAACAAATTGTCTGAAATATGAAAATATGAAAAATAGTGAAATAAGAAATTTATTTTAATACCAAACTCATGAAATTACTTCAAATGAAAATAAAATTCTGCATGTTAAATGAGATAAAAACAAATATTCATATGTTGACAGCAATGCCAGTCAATTGTGACATTTTAGTTGGTTCAACTCTGGACAACTAAATGGCTGCAGAAAATTTAAACAACGTGGAAAATGGTATACTATAAGCAATATCACTACTCAAAAATAGTGTGGAAAGCATAACTATCCAAAAATATAATTTTCTCAACATTGCAATGGTAACTGATAGAAATTATATTTTACACTGCACCTGAATGTAAATTGTTCTTTTGCACATGACATTTAAAAACACAAGACAACTCAAACTTGTGCAAGTAAGGATGACTCTTAACACCACTGGTGGCTATTGTGAGGTTGCTTGGTTGCCTAAAGTGTGTTCACAATCTTTCTGTGTTATCTTTATCACTTGTACTTAACTCCAACCAGTACATGATACACTGATCTCACGAGTCACACACTGACCACACTAGGTACATTGGCCACACCAAATGCACTGACCACACTTAAGTGCAATGAATGCACCAGGTACAATGAACACACCAGCTACACTGACCACACCAAGTACAATGAACACACCAGCTACACTGACCACACCAAGTACAATGAACACACCAGCTACACTGACCACACCAAGTACAATGAACACACCAGCTACACTGACTACATCAAATCCACTGACCACACAAGGTACACTGATCACATCAGGGAAAATGGGGGACCTTTGGCAAGCCACCGAATTCCTGTTCCCGTCTAGGCCACTAAATGGATGACGGCCCCTTCAGGTAAATTCAGGTAAACAACAACGAAACAACCACACCATGCACACTGACCACACCAGGTACACTGAACACACCAGGTACACTGAACATGTCGGGTACACTGAACACATCAGCTACACTGAACACATCAGGTACACTAACCACACCAGGTACACTGAACACATCAGGTACACTAACACACCAGGTACATAGACAAGACTAGGTATACTGATCACATCCCAGGTACACTGACCAGGGGGGTAGAAATAGCCTGAGCTACTCTATCCCTTTGAGATGTATTTCTTGCTTATCTCAATAAACATACTTGAACTTGAACTTGAACCACAGCAGATACACCCCACACAGCAAATACACTGACCGTACCTGGTAACCTTTACACCTCTCGTTATCATACCACTCCCATCTGTTAGTCTCTGGCTCGCAGCCTACCTCTGCCAGCCCTATTTTTTTACACCATCCAATCTTTAGTAAATCCTTAACCCCTGGAGATTATCCAGCTTATCATCGCATTCCACTCGTGTCTGGGGAGTGGACAGCATTCCTCTCACCTGAGTGCCCTAATATATATATATATATAGGGTTAAAGATATAAGTTTTAATGTATTAAACCTTACAATGGCTAATGTGTTTATGTTAAGCTCTGCCATAAACATTTTTCAAAGGCAGCGCTGGAATATGTACACGTTAGGTTGGTGAAGCCACCCAAGAGGTAGCACGGGCATGAATAGCCCGTAATACAAGTTATTGTTGTTGTTTTAGATTTAGCTACTCAGAACGAAATGTCCATGTAGCACGGGCTATGGTGAGCCCGTAAATACTAGTTGTTGTTGTTTTAGATTCAGCTACTCTGAATAAAAGGTTTTAAGTGGCACGTAGGTTATGGTGAGTCCGTAGTGGATCTACCTGGCACAGGAGCGGGGCTGTATGCTTGTGTGTGTGAATACAAGTTAGATTGATTGATTGATGAAGATTAAGCCACCGAAGAGATGGCACGGTAAAAGTTATTTGTTTTAGATTCAGCTACTCAGAACAAAACGTTCCAAGTAGCACGGGCTATGGTGAGCCCATAACTTACCTGGCACAGGAGCGGGGCAAGTAGCACGGGCTATGGTGAGCCCGTAGTGGACTTACCTGGCACAGGAGCGGTGTCCAAGTTAGCTAGAGCAGCCAAATATATAACCATGGGGATAAGGTGAAATAAGGTGTCACATTAGCCAATAAGCCTTCCGCAGTTTTCCGTCTGGTGAATGAGTATTTATGATTCTTGATGATATGTATTGAATTTTGTAAGTAGATCATCAAGATTGTAACTTGCTTAGCTAAAATAAATTGTGGGGTTCAGTCCCTGAGCCCATTATGTGCCTCTGTAACCCTTTCTATTACCGCCCACAAGATGGGTATGGGGTGCATAATAAATGAACTAAACTAAAAACTTATGTTGGCTTCGGTAAGAATGTGTTTAACATTATATCTATGCTGAATGCATCCTGGTTCGATTCCCGTGCGGCAAGAAACGTTTCTGCACGTATTTACCTGAGGGCCACTAGTATTAGTGGCCTTGACGAGGACAGGAAGCTGGTGGCTTGTCAAAGGTCCCCCCCCCATTTGCCCTGATTATCTTTTCCAGCTGTATTTTAAAACCCAGCAGAGTTTTAGCGTTTACGTCTCGGCAGGTAGGCGGTTCCACGAGTTTACAACCTTTTGGGTGAAAAAGCATCTCCTGTTTGCTGTCCTACATGGTAGCTTGTTGAGCTTGAACCCGTTGCTCCTTGTTTGTGTTGCAGCTGACCTTTTGAAGAAACTGTCCTGGTCGACATCCTCCAAATTGTTCAGTATTTTAAAGGTTTCGATGAGATCCGCCCTGTCATGCCTGGTCTGCAGTGTTGTTAGCCCTGTGGCCCTCAACCGTTCTTGATACGAGAGATGACTAAGCTCTGGGGTGATTTTTGTTCCTTGGTGTTGCACCTTTTCCTGAGCAGCTATGTCTTTCTGAAGATGAGGTCTCCATGCCTGGATGCAATAATCTAGGTGGGGGCTCACCAGACTTATACAAATGAACGACTACTTTCTTTTCCTTGAAGGTAAAGGTACGTTTAATTATTCCCAGGGTTTGGTTAGCTTTTTTTACCGTCGCTCCCACTTGTGCAACTTTTAGTGAATGATGGATTTTGACTCCAAGATCCTTTTCTTCATCTATCTGTTGTAAGGTAGTGCTGTCAATTTGGTAGTTGGGACGTGGATTGTTATGCCCCACATTCAAGGTCTTGCATTTATCGACATTAAAAAGTATTTGCCAGTCATCTGACCATTTGTGGAGTTCATGAAGATCTCTATGTAAGGTCTCGATATCACTTTCACTTCCCACTGTACCGTACATCTTAGTGTCTATGGTATCCTAACATTAAATGCCTCTGTTCACCTAGCAGTAAATATACGTGTCCAGGAGTTAGGCAACATTTGTGTGTTGCAGCCTAGGGTACATTGTTGTGTCTGAAAGCCACAGGTGATGGAGTGTGGGGGGGTGCGTGTGGAGGCTACAGGTGCTGGAGTGTGGAGGCCACAGGTGCTGGAGTGTGGAGGCCACAGGTGCTGGAGTGTGTAGGCCACAGGTGCTGGAGTGTGTAGGCCACAGGTGCTGGAGTGTGGAGGCCACACGTGCTGGAGCGTGGAGGCCACAGGTGCTGGAGTATGGAGGCCACAGGTGCTGGAGTGTGGAGGCCACAGGTGCTGGAGTGTGGAGGCCACAGGTGCTGGGGTGTGAGGGTGGTCGTGCAGCTCAGCATACCAACACCCATGCGGCGTGCCTCTGTCTCTTAGTGTTAAGCTTACCTAACGTCTCCCCCGCCTCTTCCCATCTCTCTTGTTTTCTTTCTGCCATTCTTTTACTTAGGCTACTTCTCTCTGCCAATATCTCCCACTCCTTCGCTTACCTCTCGATCCTCTCTTCACTGTCTTCCTCTGCCAGTTGGTCTTTGTCAACTGCTTTTAACCAGCCCTAACTACCTCAACTCCTTCACCGCTCAACACAGGTCAGTTTTGACAACATAAAGCCCCATTGTCTCAATCCCAACATGATAAACACACACACACAAACAAAATCAAAGAACTTAAAATATGAAACTTCCTCCCTTACTCAGTACAGAGTTGCTGAACTATTAAGATATTCAAAAATAATGTTAGGAATCACCTGGTTATGCATTATTATCCCACCTGCGTAGTGCCTGCACTCTAAAGTCATCACTTGTGCTGCCTCATCCATTATTATTCAAATATCTCTATCACCAAATTTGCTTCATTATCACCACTTTTCCGTAGAATTAATTTAGATTTATTTCCCACGAATATGACAACTATAACAATATTAACTACAGTAAGAAAATCATTTGGGGCAATGAGGTGACTTGAGTTGGCGTTCTATTGAATCCCAAACTCCTGACTTAAGTAGACCCCCATACCCATCCCGTGGGCGGTAGTGGACTCCCATACCCATAGAGAATGTTCAGTATGAATGTAGTGAACAAAGAGAATGTTCAGTGTGAGGGTAGTGAACAAAGAGAATGTTCAATGTGAGGGTAGAGAGCAAGTGAGGCCGCCCCCTCACCACCTACACCAAGTTCCTTATTCTCATGTCCATTAGACGCTCATTAACTTTCCCTTGACACACCTTATTATATATATTTGGGACACCACGCAGCTTCCTCGACCATTGTGGGATACCACACAACTTCCTGTGTGACATTATATCCTCGGCCACTCAGAATATTCAGAGTAAACCTAATTACTAGATAACTCATTCCAAAACGTAGTTTTCCTTGGGTACCTCATATATAATGAGGTGTGCCGCTTGATTTACGTTCAGTCTTGCCACCTTTGCAAATACCTCGGTCATATTGTTGTTAAATATGAAGAGGCTGACAAAACTCCCATCAGCACCACTACGATGACTCAACGCTCTCTATGTCAACAAACACCTCCAACAGTTCCTTGGTATGTTTAATGGTGTTGTTGTTATCTTTTCTGAAGTTCAATTTTGTTATATATATATATTTTGTACAACATTGATGTATGTTGGAACTATATACACTCACATGTACTGAAACGTCGTCGTCTCTTCAATTTCTGGTTTGGTCAACACATGTACTTTGCAGCCTCGTTCACGAACTAACAAATGGTCGATAAAGTTGGCCTTAATATAATAATAATAATAATAATAATAGTCTGTATTTATTGTAGACAGATGTCATAGTGAGGCGTGGTGCTCATCTTGCTCTATATAATGCTATTAACACCTGCATACGGTAGTTCCTGATATGGTTGAGAAAGTTGTAAATAAACTAAGATTTGGGAATTATAACTGACCTTTTAACTCCGATAACAGTGGGCATTGGACACCGAAATTGTTTGTGTACATGTGATCTATAATTAAGGTTATAGGTCCCCAGTGTTGGGGACTGGAAGCCTGTTAAGCTTATCGAGGTGCGCCAAGAGCCCACAACATTTAACTAATTATGAGTGTACTGCTTGGTGAACTGACGCATCAGATGTAAGGTTCGAAACTTCGCTAAACGTCTCTTTTCTGCCGTTGGAGTCGATCTCGGGAATTTTGGTTATGAACCTACTACGTTTGACTCCCTTGTCGTTTTCGTTGCCTGATTCTAGAAGACTCATTTTCCCATCTGATACATTGTATCCAGTTCACTTGAGACAATTAAGCAAGTCCCAGCTGTGTCTGGGTACAAGTGACAGGATGAACAATACCGAGGTCCCCTGTATTAGTCGAACTAATGACCGTCCCCAGAATTCAACCCTCAACAATTATCTAATTACCTATTTTACGTGAACATCGACACCAGGTGAAAGGAAATGCATTCAACTATTTCTGTTCTGCTTGGGGATCGAACCCGGGACCCTGATTCAGTTTCGAGAACATAAAAACTGTACTGCAGGACTCCATACTTAGCTCGTCTGGGTGACCTTGCTTAAAGTCTTCTACCATATTAATCGACCTCACAACTATTGTCATCAGCAAATATTGAGAGAGAGAAGTCTATCCTTTCTGGAAGACCTGTAACTTAGATACTGACCAAAATAGTCCCTATTGCTGACGCCAGCTGTACTAGGATTCAGCTATATATCTGATAAGGTTTTGGACACTGAAATATCTCTTCTCTCACTGTGACTCTCTTCTGGTACTTAGATATTCCGCTATCCACTGGACCATCTTTCCTGTCAACCCTGTCTGACTGTTTTTGCCAACCCGTGCACTATTCTAATGTGAGGTATTGTGTTGAAGGCCTTCTGACCGTCCAGGAATGGGTAATCTACCCTACAGGCTGACTTCTGTCACCCGCCGAGAAATTCTATCATGTTTGTGAGGCAGGATTACTGAACCCATGTTGTTGCTGTGCGCACCTGTGTATGTTAGTGAGCGTGTAAATAACATCAATGTATTTTATTTTTAATCACCTAATTGTACAGCCTGATTGTCAATTGAGAACAGAAATTATTTATAAAAATGAAAGGCCTTATAAAAGCGTTACTGTATAAAGCATATCTGGCACCACCGCATGTATGTAAAATTCTCCAATGTGTAAGCACGTGTCTACTGGCACGTGCGGTTATATGTATTTTATATTTACTATAATATAGTTTCCATAGCCTGATGCTAGGCTGACCAACGTTCCTCGGCACTCGAGGAAGTGGAGGCACGGTGAGTGCCAGGCTGCTTCTTATACCGTCCCCACCTCACGACCGGATCATCCACACCATTTACCTGCCGGCGCCTCGTCTCGTCCTACCCACAAACACCTCCAGCCCCCCACCCTATTTGCTTGCCCTGAAACGCTGTGCGTATTAATGGCTTTGTATGTACTAGCTCCAATCTAGAAATCCAACATTCTGTTTGTAACTCATCTTGTATGTATGTATGTACTTTTACCTGAATAAACATTAATTTATGTTTATTTATTTCCTAGCCCTACCCGACCCCTTTTTTGGATCATGAACTCACAAATCTCAAGTGTGCCAGTTCACTAAAGTTTCTGTCCTGGCCTCTTCCTGACACCGTCCTGTGCCTCTTCCCTCTCCTAGCTAACTACCCCTCATTCATTTAGCTTCCCTCTACCAGTCTACCTGCTTCTGCCTACTTCTTCTACCTGCTTGAAATCAAGTTTCCAATTCAACCCCTTAATTCCTGACCTCGCCCTGTCAAGTTTCCATCCCGTATGCCCTCCGTAATTCCTGACTTCCCCTCCATTCCCAGCCAAATTTACACCCCTTCCCTACCTCTCTACATCTTACCCCAGCCAAATCCCACCCACGCCCCGCCCTACAGGGTCGCTCAAGCCAAGTTGCGATGGTGACAACTGGTCCAGCAGAGCCGTCAAGGTCAAAATTCCGCGGGAACCATTTTTAAATGGCAGCGTTCATATACCAACGCCGGGCCCCACCTGCACTCTAGGTGACGCTGCCTCACTCTCATCTCCACCTCACTTGTTTCTCTCTTCCGTTTAAAAGTGTAAACTTGCATTCGAGGAATTAGAGACGTGGTTCTTTGGTTGTTATTTAAAGAAACTTTTAGTTAACATTCGAAAGTTTAAAGCTGACGCTACTTCACAACAGAGCAGAGTGATGACACACTTCGTGTTTCTGGCACTAGTTACTGAGTAGCTTTAAAATAATAATATTAAATTAAAACACACACTCACACACATAGCTCTTGGACCCCGCCTTTGTAACCAATTTATTTTTCCTCTATTATGTCTACTACGTATATTTCTCTTACACTCGCGCACACACACACACATCCCCAGGAAGCAGCTCGTAGCAGCTGTGTAACTCCCAGACCTATTTACTGCCGGGTGAACAGATGCATCAGGGTGAAAGAAACTCTGCCCATTTGTTTCTGCCTCTGCCGGGGATCGAACCTGGGCCCTTAATCGGACTACGACCCGGAGCGCTATCTATTCAGCCGCGAGGCCCCCCCCATACATACATGTATGTATGTATGTATGTATGTATGTATGTATGTATGTATGTATGTATGTATGTATGTATGTATGTATGTATGTATGCATGTATGCATGTATGCATGTATGTATGTATGTATGTATGTATGTATGTATGTATGTATGTATGTATGTATGTATGTATGTATGTATGTATGTATGTATGTATGTATATATGTATGTATAATGTAATTTGCTAGCTTTTCATTACACTCTCATATTAGATTTCCACTGTGCATATAAAACAATGTACTGTATTTGACTCTACAACCTTAGCAGCAATTAATCGTGTTAAATGGTCATTTTTTAGTCAACTTGGCTTGAGTTATGTTGGTGTTAATTAAAGAGTTGTACAAGGGTGGGGGTGGGTACTAGTTCACCATTTACCTGGAGCAATAAACGTTCTAGTTTCTACAAGAATGTAAAATTAACGCCAAAATGGCTGTGTGTGACCCATTGGTAGTTTTGTTGTAAGTATTAATAGGCAGATATGAGTGATGAGGGGGGTGGTGTGAGGAGACATAGTGTGGGAGTCCCGCACACAGTCACTCACCCATCATGGCGGAAGAAGGCAAGGATGCCGTCCTTCCTAGTGAAGACTCTCTGCTCGCCTCCCTCCTCACCGAGATCTTCACATCCCCCATCAACATACTCCTACTGGGAGTATGCGCCTTCCTCATCTATAAAATCTTCCGGCCGAGTGATGGCAGTGGTGCAGGTAAGAGCCAGGCTGCCTGACACAGCCTCCTCCTCCTCCTGCCTCTTTTTGACACTTACATAAATACTCGCTAGGGTTAGAGTGCCACCCTTAAGGCCCCCCTCGAGTGCTTCCCTCAGGGGGCAGAGTGCCACCCCAGGGGGCAGAGTGGCACCTCAGGGCACCTCGGCAACCACCCCCCTTCTTCAGCACCAGGGTTAGTTCCACTACAACCTACTGGGTCATCAGTGCCGTGGTTGAATGGGCTTGAAACTTTGTCCTGAAGCTATTCATTATTCATATCCATGATATCTGTTGCTTAATGCACGTTAATTTATATAATTTTAAAGGACAGCAAAAAAAAAAAAGTTGTATGTAGTGTTAACTAGATACTCTGGTTGTAATTTAAATTCTCTCGACCACAATAATTTGATTATTACTTATTCCGTAAACGCTAGTTAAGTTTAGTGGATACGGCCTGTTTGGATATATAGGCTTTATGAGGCTGTGAATTATTTTAATACAGAGCAATATAATGTAATTTTGCACTGTATTCAACCTCAAACTACAAGCACATACTCAAGGGTATAGTCCAAGCACACACAAGACTTCAAGAAAGCTTGTTTTCCGAGTGTCAAAATCATATACAGTACTTTACTGTACAGGTTGTACAGTATTTTGTACCTATATTGTTAGGCTTGATTGGGTAAGGTTGAGCAAGATTAGGTTGGGTAGTTTTTAAAATCCATTGGCGAACTGTCTTGTGTGCTCTGTGACTTGTATTCATATGATATACTGTACCAATGTTGGGTACAGAAGTAATGTTTTTGATGGATTGGGGTCTCCTGGCCAAGGGTGTGGCAGCCTGTACTCGCTTAAGTTCTGTCCTTAACCTGACACTACTGTACTGAATGATTGGAAATCATATTGGAAACCAAACGTTGTTTAATTTTGGGGGCTAGCTTAACTCAATCTAGGCCTTTTAGGCCTAGGTTGGGTTAGATGAAGCCGAGTGTAAGTACTGTACTAGACTTGCCATTAGTACTGTACTCTCGTTGCTGCTTCATTCCTGCATATAATGAATATAACATTTCAGAGAGCACTGCCTTCACTTGTGTACTTGTTGGTAGCCCACTTGTTTATTTTTGTGTTATAGTATGCAGTATACCTATTACTATTAATGTTTCTTAATGTACATTATTTATAAACATTTTTCAAATTGGTAAATAATCATGTCACCTGGGAAACTTGTGAATTCCGCTTCGCTAATATAGATCACGAGGTGTGATTGGTGTTAACCCATGAATCTGTAGATTTGAGTGTACCGAGCTGCATATTTCAAGGTTATGGCAGATATCCCTTGATATATTTTAATAAATTAGAAAAGTAGTTATAAAATATTTCAACTACAGTTGTGAGCTGGGTCCAAGAGATAAACTGTGTCTTGTAAGCAACTGCAGCTAAGTAGAGTACTACATTGATTATTTTAATTTTGTGATTTTGCTTAGAAAATTTAACATGGTCTTTTTGTTTTAAGCTTCTGGTCCAGTGGAACCTCCAGTGCCTAAGATGAAACGGCAGGACATGACCCTTGAGCAACTGAAGCAGTACAATGGAACTGGAGAGCATGAACGTGTTTGTGTAGCAGTTAATGGCAAGATCTTTGATGTTACGAGAGGCAAAAAGTTCTATGGACCAGGTTTGTACATTTGTAGTACTGTACTGTAATATCAGTTTTTTGTAATTGGTTGTATCTATTATATTTAGAAATCTACAGTAGTCAGGTATTCTCCTCCCACCACTTGAGATTTCTAGACAGTTTTACTAAAGGTATAGTACAGTATTTGATTTAGTAAGTGGAATTTGTCTGATAAACCTATATAATATAATAGTTCATATAATACAGTTCATATAATACAGTTCATATAATACAACAGTTCATATAATAGAACTGTTGTCAGTTCTATTATATGAACAGCAAGATAAAACATGAGGGAGGAACAAAGTACATTAGTAAAGTGCGCTTAAAGCATTTAAATTTTAAGAACAAATATAATAGAATACTAGAACATTTATAGTCTAAATGCATAGGCTTACCATGTTCCCCCCTTTTTGTATTTTTATATTTTCTCAACACATTTTATACTTTAATCTCGATTAGTATTAAGTTTTAGTTTTTAGTGTTTTTCCTGCCCAAAACGCTTTGCGTAATAGTGGCTTTAGGCATTGTATGTACTAGCTCTATCTATAAATTCATCATTATCTGTATCACCCCTTGTATGTATGTACTTTACCTAAATAAACATTTGAATTTTGAATTTGAATGTGTAGTTTTAACTTGTGATCCATGGACGAAAATTAAGTGACAACATAAATTGGTTTTTAGTTTGAAAGTTTTAATGGGCAATACTGTAACAAGTGTTCTAGGAAAATTGTAATGTAAATAGTCTCTTTTCAGGATACCAATTTTACTTTGTGTATTACAGGGGGACCTTATGCTGCTTTTGCTGGACATGATGCTACACGAGCACTGGCAACTTTCAGTGTGAATGATGTTAAAGAAGAGTACGATGATCTCAGCGACCTCTCCTCCATGCAGATGGATTCAGTTAGGGAGTGGGAGATTCAATTCACTGGTGAGCGGTTATTCTATTTATTTTTAGCCATAAACTAAGACACTTACAGTTAATGTTTGTTGTGTTAGTTGTAAGTAGAGCTGAGAAATGGATAAATTACAAACAGTTATGTGGAGGAAGCCACATAAAGAGATGATAATGACAGGATTATAACTTTCCGCAGTGTTCTTGCTCGTATGTGTGTGTGTGTGTGTGTCTAGCGTACATGTCCAGATATTGTACTTCTACACAAGTTTTGGTTTCTTGCCGTTTACATTAAGGGCAATATTTCTTCAGGTTTCAACATAAATATTTGGTTTTCTCTTCAATTACAACTAATTGTAGCTTGTTTAGTCGTATATTTTTCTATTACTCGATGTACTGTATGTAATTATGAATATTTCCTGTTCTTTAGTTTCAATATTTATTTCCATATACATTTTCCTTTTAATATTAAGTGTAGTTAAGTACAGTAATTTAAAGTAGAAAAATACGTAAAAAATTGGCCTGTTTAATTGTAATCATTAGAGCTGTTTCTCGGAAAGTATGGCCAGGTTTGCCCCGGTGAACGATTTTATTTTGTGAGAATACCTGATGTCATAATATTTTATTAATGTTTTGTTATTAAATGATTACTTACAAAGTAAATTAAGGTGCTGGAACTTATGGGTGACATCATTTTAGATGCTGGATTCAACCCTATAAAGTGCTTGTCTATGAGAAACTACGGGAGAGCGAGATGTTGCACTTTATGCCCCGCCTCCTGACTAGTTGTATGCTTCTAAGGTGGAGGTGATTTGTGTGGCAGATAACAAAGTTCTTATTGTATGTATCATAGTTTCAGAGTATGCAATACTGTAATTATAATTATGCATTGTTAATTCTGGGTTATGTTTAACAATTTCCAGAAAAGTATGAATACATTGGAAAGTTTTTGAAACCTGGGGAACAGCCAACAGAATATTCTGACGAGGAAGATGCAAAGGACTCGAAAACCAAGAAGGAGGACTAAATTTATTGATTGGATAGAGAATTGAAATGTAAGTTAAGATGTAAAAGTTCTAGCCAGACCCCCCAATTTTTTTTATCTATGTTTTTAAAAATGTTTATTATAATACATTAAGCAAATTTATGTCTGGTTGACAATTTTTTCTAATTGTCATTCACACTGGTAGCTACTTGTGTAAATTTTCAAGAGTCAAATAGGACTATCAGAATTCTGACATATGACTAGGCAAGTCTGGCAGAACCTCTCTAAAATAAACTAGTGAGAGGAACAAGGAGGGGAGATGAGGATAAGATCAGTCATTATAAAGCTTATGGAGTTATGAAAGTCATAATCTGGCTGCCTAGAAAATACCAAGTTGTATTATGTTGTTGGTTTCAGAAGACATGTAGGGTAAAGTAACCATTCATTGACCACTTGTGACGTGAAAATATCTAGTGCTTACATCTTTGGATAAAACTATACCGCAAAAATGTCGGGAACTTTTTAAATACTATACTGTAATATAAAAATGTTGAAATTTTGAAGATACACGAAGAAACAATTTAAGTAAGAATTCTCATTTCCCAGATTGTGTGCATAAGTATTTCAAAAGAAAATTATTAATGTATTTTTGTTTTTGACTATAAGGTGTTTTATTTCATTCTGTTTTTTGTTTTCAGGCAGAGTTAAGATGTTTAGGCTGTTAATTGACACTATGATAGAAGGTGCATTGGTTGGAGGGGAACATTGTGGCCAACAATTGGTGGAACAAGTGTCTAAGAGCTGGTTGTCAGCTGCTAAAGTCAAGGGTCTCTCAAAGTCAATTGAAAGCAAAGAATGCCGACACCATCCTACCTAGAACATCAATATCCGATCTTAATTCTCTATAATTTCCTAAAAACCCATTGAGGTGGCCAATGCCAATCAACATCTTTGGGCATAGCCACACAAAACCAAGTGTTTCCAAAACATAAATGCACAATGCGGCCTTGTACATTACTGTTATTTCCTAAAATTCAGTGGTTCCCAAGTTATGTGCCACTGAACTTTTAAATGAGAGATGCTGGTGGTTGGCTGTTAATATATAGAGCTGTGGGTATCAAGTGTGTTATTGGAATGTTGTGCAATAGTGTTGAAAGAAAGATAGGTATAATATAGATGTTTTATTGGTTACGGTATTTCTTACAGGTGGTCAACCACCTGTAAACTTTGGTTAATATTTCGGCAGGTATTGCATCTACTAACTATATGTTGATGTAATTTTATAGATACTTATTTCCTATTACAACTCAAGCCATAGATTTCCCAAAACCTTAATAATGGTAATTTGTCATTCCACATAGAACACAACCACTTTCTTAGGGGTCCGAGGAAAGGTAACTTTACCCTAGCAAATATAAATTAAATGGAAATTTTAATATTTTCTCTATTTAAAGCTAATCGTGAGGCAATATGGGATATATTTTACTTAACCCTTAAGGTGTGATAATTGCCTTATAGTTGTACACGAGATCACACGGTGACTGTCATTTAACTGCTATACTATAAAGAAAACTTTAGAATTTTGTTCGGTTGACTCTCTAAGCTTACTAAGAACTGACATATCTATGGCTAATATTACCTAATTGAAAGATATATCTTACTATACACAAGAGAGTCAAATATACAAAAATATTTATAAAAAATTATGCTCTAGTAATTCTTGTTACTTTTACTTATGTTGAAGTAGCTTTTTTCCGTTTTATAATTACCCAGTATTACCAAGAAGATCCAAATTAATTGTTTGAATGTGTTTCAAGATTTTCAAGTACTGAACAGGTGTTTTGATCTAAAAAAACAAGATGACACAGGCAGAGGGTTAATCAGTATTTCCCAGCATTTCCATTTTATAAATTATTTGCTGATAGTGTGATAAATTTAACTAAAACCGTCAATCAAGAAGTATGGTATTTAATTTTGTTATTAATCGTCTCTTATTTCAATATTGAAATGTACCGTACTGAAATAAGGTGCATATGTGAAATTGCAAAGGCAGCTTTTTCATCACTTCATGTGATCAATTTATCTTAAAATATATCTTCCAGCTGACCCTGTAAAGTATATTGAAGCAACATGGTACAGGGTTAAAGGAGTGGCAAGCATTTTACAGACAGTTATCAGACTGGTTGGTTGGTGAAGATTAGGCTTATCATATTGTGATAAGTCACTCGCGCAGCATAAGCTATGACACTGTAGTGTGCTTGGACCTTGTATAGGTAACTCGGCCTGAAATCAAACTTGTTCTTATGAACTACTGCAGAAGACTCATAATTGCTGGTCTTCTCTCAAGTGCTGATTCAGAGTTATTTTCATACCTAACCTTGAGTCATACATGGTTAGATCCCCCCATCTTTTCTAATCTATAGCGATTTATATTGTACTGTAGATACACATGTGCTTTCCTTATTCTGTGTGACATACTGTGTGATGGATGTGTTTAGAAATAAATTATGGATTAGAAGACTGATATCCCTAGTTCATAATATATTTACTGTGTGCTTCCACAGTGTGCTCATACTTAATCTGTTCAGATGCCCTTGAAAAAGGTCTACATATTATGGAAATACGTAAAAGGTGCAATTAGCCTTTGTGAAAGAATAGGCTCGGATTATTAAACATTGTCTCAACTGTAAGGCACACACACAGCTTTGAGAATAAATTTTGGCTCTGGTGTTAATGTATTTTGAGATGGAAGTACAGTAATTTATTTTTATTTGTTTATTATTCAGTTGGGTTAATGTTCTTTTTAGATGGTCCAAGTTGTTGAAGTTTCCATAAAAAAAATTAAGTGGGAATGGTTATTACAGTCATGTGATTAGCACACACATTTTTAAGGCAGTTGATGATGTCACTAGTCTGAAAAAATAAATTTGTTTGCAATTTCATTGCAAATGATGCAGTTGAGTGCTGAAAATTAGGTGTAGTGTTGTCAGACTATGCTTTAATTGCAATAGAAACAAAATTTGTTATAAGGTAATTTAATGTTGAGGTATTTTAATTACAGCTAAGACCAAATTTTAAATTTTGTAATAAATTTATTTAGATGAATTATAAGTTTTGTCAGTGTTAGTAAATCACCTGCATTAACAATAAGTTTCCTGTATTTACCTGGGACTATTTAATTAATATGTTCATTTGGTATAATGTATCTTTTTGCTAGGCTTATGATTCAATTTTAGTCATTAGTGAATTTTTTATGAACTTACAGCAGCCATGAACAGTTTGTGCTCTTTTGGCTTCTTTACTGTCTTCATTGCCTTGATTATAATGGAGGAAATATATCTGACATGAAGATACTAATTTCCACACCATTTTTTTGTTTTTTTAATGGGAAGATTAGATTTGCAAAGTCAGTCTATTTACCCTGACGAGGAATTCCCAATGGCAGTATATTAACGTGGGGAAAAATAGTCCCAGTTCAAGTTTTTTGTATCTTTATAAGATATATCAGCTTGTTTATATTATCCAGTTCAACCCATATAGTCATGTGTAGGTATTGGAATCGGTCGTCTGTGTACAAGAATGAACTGTAAACGTTCTTGAGGAAATTTGTCATTGTGTGTGCATACTGGTTTTGTCTAGCTGTCCAGCTATATGTTAATTTGGCATTCCTGAACCTTGTTCTTCAGGCCTTGCATGAATGAGTTGATTTAACTTTGTGATATTTAGAGAAGCAGAATTTGTATTTATATTTTTTACACGGTCAATGTAGTTTGATAAAATTCTCTTGGAACAAATATAAGATAACTTGTGTAATAAATGAAAACTGTCCTTACTCCATATGGTATGTTTTCAGTTATGTACAATTGAATGTTAATGTTAGTTCAAGAGTTAATAAAGTTTCCCTGTCATGAAGTAAATGTTTTCTATAAGGCAATTCTCTTGGGTAAGTGATATTTTCTTAATGTAAATGCTGCTCCTTGTGCCAGGACCTCATGAAAAGGCTTGTAGTTACATCATTCAATTGCCATTACATTTTACAGTTTTATGTAGTAAGTGTTTGAGTTTGTGTAAAAGCTATATCATTAAATTTTATAAATTTTTCATACAATGAATTTTGAATAGTAGTACAAACTTAAGAAAGAAATATAAATTTTCAATTTTTACTTGAATTGTATTTCTTAAGATTTTACTTAAGTTATACATCTATTTAAATGCATAGAAATTTTTTACAGTTCAGGAATATTCAAACAAAATTAGCTTATAAAACATCGTAACTTAATTATTGCAGTAATTGTTCTTGTAATTTTTTTGTTTGTAAGCTTCTTCATGCACTTTAAGCCCATATACTTTTCTACTGCATATGTATATGTATATAAAACTTATATTTTTCTCTTGGCTTATATTACCATATCACATATACAGTACTCCTCTTCACAGATAATTCCAATGCAGTCTTGAAAATGTCTGCATTATGTTCGTCCTTAAATGTTCAGGGCCCTGCCAAAGAATTGTGTTGTGTGGTTCTAGGAAGTAGTCACCACGTCATTGAACTCATTCATGAGTATTATTGAAAATAATAAGAATGGCATGTGTAAGTTTAACACAGAACAGTTGAAATAAGAGATAAGCAGAGAATGTTACAGTACAAGTTTTTGAGATCAGATTCTATCTTGAATGATAATTTGGTGGTACCGTGTGGAGAAAATTTAAACAATCAAGTAGCCCCTCCTCCCCACCCACAAAAAAATTGAGAAAATACCTCTTAACTGTCCTGAAATGTTTCACAACACAGTGCTATGTGGTGTTCCTGGCTTGTTGCCTTCTTTTGATAATTGCTTACTGTTCTGAAATGCCTTTTTCTTGAATATTTTCACTGCCACTCAATGCTACTGCTGCTGCTGTTTAATGATGGTGCAATGTTTATTGATGTCATTGGCTTCCTTTTTTTTTGTCCTGATCAGATTTCTATTCCTTCAGAGACTTAGGAGTTTTATGGTGGAGCTTTAAGAAACTTTATATCCTCTTAAGACTTCATTTTTATATATCAGTATTCATTTGTTATTGCAGTTGACTTAGTGCTCTCATGGCTCTGGAGTATTTTAACTCTTCAAATCCCTTGGTGATAGAAATCAAACATTGGCTGTTTTTCATCTTTAGCAGATATGAGACGATCAAATTTTGCCAAGTTCCCAACCATATTGGTGATGCCTGTAATGACCTTGTGGGTGCTTCCACTCAAAAAGGCCATATGCAACTGTCCCATCTCCCAGAATTCCTTCCTTGGATTTCTATCCTGTCATTCATAACAGGATTTCTTTCCTGTCATTCATGCAGATTGGTTTAAGAACTGCAATTGTCAAAAGTTAGATAGTACATAATTTACAATTTGTAATATCTATCAATTGTGACCTATTCTGTTTTATTTTGTTCTGCCACTGAAACAAGAAGTGGGGAAATGTCACTGAATGGAACAGACTTGGACTTCAATCCTGGAATTGCATTGTTCTGCTAAATGGCCTTTGCGTCTTATAAGATGAATTGATTTTCAGGATCAGAAATTTTGTTTTCAAAGTGTTCCTTTGCCATCTGTCCCTCAGTAAAATTCTCAATGAATTGGATACTTTTGACATTGCCCATATTTTTTTCCTTGTAATGTACAGTATTAGCATCTTTGTTGATATATGTGAACTTCTTTGTATTCTGCGACACTGTGGAATGTAATCTTCTAGTTTCGTTTGTTTCTCTGTGCTTTCCCTCCTAGGTTATGGATGAAATGCTGATGCCAATTATATTTTTTGGAGGATGAATAAAATAATTTTTGAAACAATTTTGTTTAACAAAATTTAATTTTGCCATTTTTAAGTAAAATACAGGTACTTAAAATATAATTGATATGAAATGATTGTCTTCATTGGAAAATGGTGAAATGATACCATATGCATAACTATGCTAGTTTGCAGTATGATGATCCTGATGGACTAATGATGGTGTGCACCGTGTACATGCCGGTGGACAAGGGTTATCTTGAGATGATTTCGAGGCTTTTTTTTTTTAGTGTCCCCGCGGCCCGGTCCTTGACCAGGCCTCCACCCCCAGGAAGCAGCCCGTGACAGCTGACTAACACCCAGGTACCTATTTTACTGCTAGGTAACAGGGGCATAGGGTGAAAGAAACTCTGCCCATTGTTTCTCGCCGGCGCCTGGGATCGAACCCAGGACCACAGGATCATAAGTCCAGCGTGCTGTCCGCTCGGCCGACCGGCTCAGGGTGATGTACGTCAGATACGTACCATTGATCAAACTTTGGATAGTGAGAGATGATTGGGCACTTCACCCTAGTGCCTCCAGTAGCAGTTGAGGGGGTGTCTGGTTCCAAATTAATCAGTGGGTCATTTTCTAGGAAAAACATGAAAGTTGAATAACCTACATGCTCTATTACCTGGCCTATCTCCCAACGGTTAGAAAAGTGTGCACCACGTATACATACACTACTGTTGAACAAGTGTTGGTGTACACCTTACGCATGTCATATGTTAAAAATTAACTATACAGTTGAATTTTATATATACTAGTAATGCCACTCTTGTGTATTGAACCACTAGTCTTCCTGCATCTCTCCAAATTGGTACAAATTCATGATTTTAATGGCATATATATACTGTTACTGAAGTCATTGGTTAGAAAACAATGACAAGTGAATGTTTACTTCTAGTCATTAAAGTTTTATTAGATGAGATTAATATTCAAAATCACCATTAAAATGAAATCTCGTTATTGACCCTTTGGTCTGTTAGCTGTGAATCCTATATAAAATGTGCGTAGCTCCCACTATTATTATGTACCTAAATTGTAAAATGATTTCTTTATCACACATTTTTTTCCTTCAAATTTCTTGATATATGTGAACAAAACCTAATTTTTTTTTATGATGGGTTTTAAGTAACTTTTAGCATTAAGTTTAGTATTAGCTTAGTGAGGATATAAATTTTACATATTTTTTTTGAGACATTAGCACTATTGTAGCTCCTTATTTGAAAATAATGGTACCAACGTAACACAAGCCAAGAAAACCCACTTCGTGAACACTCCTTCAGAGTCTCACAGGCTACCATACACTACACATCCTGCAGTGTGTATTTTGTGAAGTACATGAGCATATCATGATGATTATCGTCAGTTCTTGTATGCAGCAATGACTTGGTGCAGGGAGGTAGACCGTGATGGCTGAAGGAGCAGGTTGTATCTCCAGACGTGTTGTATTGCTCTGTAAAATTTCAAATGTTATTTTTTTAGTGAAAGCAGGTGATTGATTGGCTTATTTAAATCAGTAATCATTATCTGTTGCAGAAAATGTTAAAATTAAGAGGTTACGAATGCTATTTGCTGCAAATTTATATGAAGAAATTTGGTGCTATTTTAGTGTAATCCGATGATTCCAATATGTTCTTGAAATTTCACCATTGTATTAGGATGTAGTGACCATGCATAATATTGTTAGACAACCCCAAAAAAAACAGACCAGAAGTTGAAATTGGGAAAATTTTGATATTTTCCTGAAAGACCACCTGACCCTAAGCAATGCGGACAGAAACCTGACACATCAAGAGTTTGTACTCTCATTGTCTTACACGAGATCATCAAAATCAGTGTTATCCAGTATTAAATTTGGCAGAAAAACGCATTGTATGATCTGATACGAATGAGAATGGAGAAAAACAGTATGGACAAAGATGTACAAATTGTATTATATGTACACTTTTCAATGCAAAATAAATGTGAAATAGAAATGGAAAATGTGCACAGTGATGTGAAAGAAATATAAACCCAGGGAATCCTGGATACAACATAGACTGGAGGAGAGAGACATAAAAGAAAAACATTTGTGGTTCATGAGTGTCACCATCCGTGCCTCCATTGCAGGGTCACGACTACCTCTCCTGCGTCTGGTTCTTCTAATGACCCGAGGGTTATGGCTATAATGACAAAACAGCAAGAATATGGTTCGCGCATTCCTGCATAGCTGAATCTAGTTTATCGCACCCTCCATAGTCATCGCCGATGATTGCCACCAGGTGAAGTCGCACCTTTCGAAAGGACTTGCAGTTCTGGGTGCAGCCCACCATTGCCCCATGCATACCATCTCAAGTTTAATTTTATGGTAAAATTATTTTATTATCAGCTGAAAGCTGTACTTAGGGAGCAGACACGACCTAACGCTTGGCTCGGCGAATTTTTCCCTGGTTCTCGTGTAATAATGGATGGCAGAGGATTGTTTCTTGATACAAGCCCCACCAAATCTATTCTTCTCTCCAGAATCTCTGTATAGCACCTTACCCGTTCACCTTGTAGGGATTGGAGCAGCAATTGGAAAGAGTTTGTCTAACACTACTTGTCACCCTACTATATGCTGAACATATGCTCTTTGTAACATCTACTTTGCAAATCACATCGTTAAAGTTGACGCCATCTACCGCCCAGTGTAGTTACCACAAGAAGGCTCTTTTCTGTTCATCAAATAAAGAGCAGTACTATTATAAAGTTCCGCTAACAGTTTCAACTTGTAGAATCTTCAGGTTTTTAAGTCTACTGAAAATTTTGCTTTTCCATTGTTCCTTCGAGTCGTACATCCTACGATAAAATCCTCAGTGAATCTGGTTCTTTAGACATGTCTTCTCTTATCAGAAAAGTGAAAAAGTTCAACAAATGCTAAAGTGAATGAGAGTTTTGAACACAGTACTGCACTAAAGGATTGTGTTGCCTATATATTATCCTGTATTTAGCTGAGGGGCCATTATCTAGTGGTCTCTACGGGGGACAGGAAGCCGGCGGCTTGTCGAAGGTCCCACCCCTCTCATTTTTCTTGATTTTGTCACTGCTGGATTTTAAAATGTAGCAGCGTTTTAGCATTTACGACTTTAGCGAGTAGGCTGTTTCATGGGTTTATTTAGTATTGCTGATTGTTATAATAATTAGTATGCTGTGCGTCTGAAATATGGTAATTATTTTTATATCTGAACTCTTCGATTCAAATGTGACGCCACCACAAAGATGATTGCAGGACAGTAGAGATGATATGAGAAGCCTTAGACCAGACAGATGAATCAACAGAGATTGGAAATATTCATCACAACAGATCAGAACAAATGATTTCTCAGAAGCAGGAACCAATTAGAGAACGGATACAACCAATCTATTTAAGACAATCTAAATTGATCTTTCCCGTATCCCAGTCTTTCACTTGAGTTTTTATTTCAAATTTTAATATATATACAGTTCACGTGTGAATGTTCATACTCAAAAATAAAATTGTGACCCGTGTCTTGCATACCACGTACATTTATAATAATAAGAGAAATGTGGGTCGCCGTGTCCTGTTGGGTCGTATGGGTATCTTGGTTGGCGGTGGTCTGGGTAATTAGGTTTAGGTTGTGGATTCTTCCTGGGTTTTCTGTTAAAGCGGCGCATACCGATGAATGCTCCTGCTCCTCCAAAGACTTGTGGGGCAGCGTGTGACAACACGGGGCATATCACAAGGAGCAGGAGGACTAAGAGTATCTGGAAGGTGAGACGGAGGTCGGTATGAACACTTACATTTATTAAACTTGTATCCTATGCTTAAAACCTGCTTAGGTGAAAAGTATCTTAACAATATATAATTTCTTGGATATGCCAATATTTCACTGATTTGTTTTTAAGTTCCCTTCATTATACTTTTCTTCTCTGCAAGTTTATAATATTTAATCAAATACTGAAAGGAAACAATCAAACAGATAGAAGCATTGACAGGGATGATACATAAATATTGAATAAATTATAGGTAAATATTATTTATATTATTGCTTTGGCTTGGATAAAGATCAAGATAAGGTTCCTTGGAACCACAACAAATAATGTGTGCTATTGAGAAGAATTTGAATAATTATGTTTTAAGGCGCATTGTGTGCAATAAGGTTATGCTCTTGGTTCCTACTATATATGTATACGGAGAACAGGCTGGAATATGTGTGTGCGTAACAGTCTGCCTTCTAATAACAAGACTGAAATATTTATTATGACAAATTTTAACCTACCGTACACTTCATGCTGGGGTTGCGTATCGAGTTTTGCAATTGCTGAAAGTCTTGGCAACGTCTACGCGGTTGTCAAGCTAGATTCTGTGTAAGAAAGAAGAAATAACGCCTGGTGTTACTAAATAGATTTATACATCTAAAATAACCTTCATCCTATCCCCATAGATTCAGCTAGGTTCCCACTCTGCACGCCTCTGAGGAGCTCGAGCTAATATATATTGTCTGCTGGCTAGATGGGGTTGTCATTTCCATTTTAAACACTGCTACGCTGAATGTTTACCTGCTGCATGGAGAAACATGAAAAAAGGAAGTTAACATCACAAATTTTAGGTTTTTTATCGCTAACTGGGTGCTTAAAGTTGGTAAACACTCACACGAACTGACACACGCTCTCTGTATGCAGTTTCGTCTGTCAGCGGGTAGCAGCACCACAGTTACTTCACACATGCATCCATTAACATATGGTATGACACTCTCCCAGCCAGTGTCTGTGATCAACAGGTGGCATGACCACTGTCACGCACCACGCCAGTGTCTGTGATCAACAGGTGGCATGACCACTGTCACTCACCACGCCAGTATCTGTGATCAACAGGTGGCATGACCACTGTCACGCACCACGCCAGTGTCTGTGATCAACAGGTGGCATGACCACTGTCACTCACCACGCCAGTATCTGTGATCAACAGGTGGCATGACCACTGTCACGCACCACGCCAGTATCTGTGATCAACAGGTGGCATGACCACTGTCACTCTCCACGCCAGTGTCTGTGATCAACAGGTGGCATGACCACCGTCACTCTCCACGCCAATGTCTGTGATCAACAGGTGGCATGACCACTGTCACTCACCACGCCAGTATCTGTGATCAACAGGTGGCATGACCACTGTCACGCACCACGCCAGTATCTGTGATCAACAGGTGGCATGACCACTGTCACGCACCACGCCAGTATCTGTGATCAACAGGTGGCATGACCACTGTCACTCTCCACGCCAGTGTCTGTGATCAACAGGTGGCATGACCACTGTCACTCTCCACGCCAGTGTCTGTGATCAACAGGTGGCATGACCACTGTCACTCTCCACGCCAATGTCTGTGATCAACAGGTGGCATGACCCACTGTCACTCTCCCCGCCAGTGTCTGTGATCAACAGATGGCATCACCACTGTCACTCACCACGCCAGTATCTGTGATCAACAGGTGGCATGACCACTGTCACTCTCCACGCCAGTGTCTGTGATCAACAGGTGGCATGACCACTGTCACTCTCCACGCCAATGTCTGTGATCAACAGGTGGCATGACCACTGTCACTCTCCCCGCCAGTGTCTGTGATCAACAGATGGCATCACCACTGTCACTCACCACGCCAGTATCTGTGATCAACAGGTGGCATGACCACTGTCACTCTCCACGCCAGTGTCTGTGATCAACAGGTGGCATGACCCCTCGCTCCAAGCCAGTGATCAATAGCTGGCATCACTCCATACGTCACTGTTCACAACTGCTATATGAACAGAGGCATCAAAGGTAAGGAAATGCGCACAGACATCTTCAGCCTGAGATTGAAACTGTCCAGTCTACTGCGCAACAGTCTGTCATCCTAGTCAGGTTCACCATGGGATGTTAACAGCACTGGATGGGTGACCTCGTGGACAGCCTATAGCTTACCTCTCGATAAATCCAACAGACTTCGTGTCCACAATGTTTGTGTACCGTACCATATTAGCAGAGGGGAGTAATATTTTGTATTTTTCTCAGTATTGCGCAGTACTGAACAATCAATCTCTTGGGCGTAATTTTTAGTCTTTCCTTTGATCTGGTAATGTTCAAAGCTTTGACTAGACTTGCTTGTTATTTTGAACCTTCACTGTAAATACACTTAAAATCAACCTAACCAATATTGCTAAGTAGGCTAAGTCTGTATAATAAGTCTAAAAAAACTATATAACACAAGGCAAATGTACACAACCGGTTTTTATAATTAACCAAATACACAAATATATTTCCTACTGACTTATTAGAGGAGTGGAAAATCCTGCAGCCATTTCCCATAATATCGATATCCTAACCTAATCGTAGTAATTACAATATCACACTATCTAGTGGATGTTTTGTGCTGTCCGTACATATACTGTTCTCGATTCCAAACATATCACACCTCTATACTTGTGCTTTTCTGCCCATTGAGTGTCAGTGATTGCCCTTCTCTCAGCATTAGATACTTGAAATAGTGCGGTTTTTACAACCTTGAAATTCCTAGGTCCCGCTCAATTTCAGATCACGGACACAGCTTTAACTGCCTTGTGTGTATCATACTCGACAACACGTATGTGAGATGCAAATGTGATTCTGAAACCCTTGCTCTGCGTATTAATTATGTTGTTTATAATGGACTGATGCAACACAAATGGCCACTTTAAACAAGTTACTTTACAATGAAGGCCTTTTTTTTCATTGAAGAAATAATTCATATTAATGTGACGAAAAGTCACGAATCATATTTAACATTTAGCAGCAAACAGCAATTTCAAATATGGCCACCTTCTTGACCTCGAAAATTCTCGCTAAACTATGATATAATTCATAATAATAATTAATTGTGTCGGGGGACAAGCATCCAGTATATACATACAGTACATATTATACATACAGCTTATATCACGGTCCCCCACCCCCCACCAGGGTCGAATTACTGCCCCCACCCACTAGGCTGCAACCCCACAACAAGCTGACTAACTCCTGGGTACTTATTTACTGCTAGGTGGACAGGGGCATTAGGTGATAGAAAACGCGCCAAACCAGTTCTCGATTGTGGGTAAAGAACGAACCCGACTGACTACCGGGATCCTTGTTGGTTAGTGACGGGGCTCTTCGGATGACACTAGTACCACCTACACTACCACGTGGTGTTGCATACTGAAAGTTCGGCAGGAGCTTTCCCGATTGCAACAGCATTATAACTTGACGTTACGTAATGAAGGTGTGGTATAGGAGCTTCCCAGATCACAACAGTACCAACACCATCACAATATTAATTCGTGACGTCACACACGGATGCACCCCATGCGCTGGTCGGGGTTGGCACAATAACTGGTCCCTCCTTTGAGACTCAAAGGTTAAAATGTGCAATGAAAAATTATTCAACACGAGGAGGGTATATCAATGCAAGAACGATAAATCTGGTGAGAACCGATAACAGTGAAGAAAGGATGTGTATTTACTATTTGTGTCTCCAGAATCGAGCTATTAGCTCTTGGACCCCACATTTCTAACCAATCTATTTTTTTCCTCTTATTATATCTACTACATATATTTCTCTCTAACACACACGCGCGCGCGCACACATACACACGTGTGGGGCCAGACGGCTGAGTGGACAACGCTTGGGATTCATAAGACTAGGGTCCGGGGATCGATCCCCGGCGATGGTAGAATAAATGGGTAGAGTTTCTTTCACCCTGATGCTCATGTTCACCTAGCAGTAAATAGGTACCTGGGAGTTAGCTGCTACGAGCTGTTTCCTGGGTGAGTGTGTGTGTGTGCGGAAAAAAAAAGTTGATTGATTAATTGACAGTTGAGAGACGGGCCGAAAGAGCCAGAGCTCAACCCCCGCAAGCATAACTAGGTGAATACATCCCAAGGAAGCAGCCCGTAACAGCTTCTAACTCCCAGGTACATATTTACTACTAGGTGAACAGGGCATCAGGATGAAATAAACTGGCCATTTGTTTTCGCCTCGGCCGGAAATCGAATCCGGGCCCTTAGGACTACAACCCCCGAGCACTGTCCACTAAACCGCGAAAGAGCAGAGATCGCTTCAGAACATTACAGAATGAGGATGGTGAGCGAAAAACCTGAAATTTTGACTTGGTTTAAATTTATTCCTTTAAAATGATTTACAATACTAAACCGAAACCAAACGTTTTGATTAACACGGTTGTACGGTCCATTGTTTTATTCTTAAGTTACCCAATAAATAGTTTTCTGGTATGTGCCAAGAAATAACATTTTCTTAAGTATTGGCTTAAGAGTGACTTAAATAATTTGGTGGTTGAAGGGCTAGGCCTCCAGGGTGATTGGTTGAAAATGCTTGGGGAAAGAAAAGGGAATAAGAGGTAAAATAGATGATTAAATGTCTACAGGAAATCTAGTTATAAAAAAGGGCCTGTTTTATTTTTACTCTCGTCAAGATAATAGGACGAAAAGAGATAGTACCTGGATTCTGCGGGCTTTAATTATTTAATAATTCGTGTTGTCGGTGATAGGAAGCCTGTGCATATGCCGTATACTTTATGGTTGTATCGAGGTCATGCCAAAGGTCGAACTACTCACCCCTCACAAGACTGCAACCTCACAATAGTTCTGAGGACTTAGTTTCAAAGATTTACGAGATTAAGTATACCTAAGTGATCACCAAAGAAAATAACATTAGGATGTGCATCAAATTTGAAGCCATCAGTTAAACGCTTCAGCGCCATCGACAGTAATCAAAAAGATTTAGCATCACTTCCCTATATAGTTTCTACAACGTGCTCGACTACCCTATTGTACACTAGCTTTTATAGCACACTCGACTACCCTATTATACACTAGCTTTTATAGCACACTCGGCTACCCTATTATACACTAGCTTTTATAGCACACTCGACTACCCTATTGTACACTAGCTTTTATAGCACACTCGACTACCCTATTGTACACTAGCTTTTATAGCACGCTCGACTACCCTATTGTACACTAGCTTTTATAGCACGCTCGACTACCCTATTGTACACTAGCTTTTATAGCACACTCGACTACCCTATTGTACACTAGCTTTTATAGCACACTCGACTACCCTATTGTACACTAGCTTTTATAGCACGCTCGACTACCCTATTGTACACTAGCTTTTATAGCACACTCGACTACCCTATTATACACTAGCTTTTATAGCACGCTCGACTACCCTATTGTACACTAGCTTTTATAGCACACTCGACTACCCTGTTGTACACTAGCTTCTATAGTGCGCTCGAGCGAGGAATGATTGTTTAAGAAAACCCTACTCATAGTATGACGTATTCTTATTACAATTAAAACGTTTTATATTGTGGTAGTCTTCGAATAATGAAATTTCAGGATATTGGTCTATATAGTTCTTCACTGATGTCTAGTTATATTTTTCTATTGTGGCCATCCCCAACCCTGGCCTACCAGGTTAGTGGTCAAGTTTTTTGTTTCATGCAAGGATGAATGAGAGCTGCAAGTAATGTGTACTGTTCACCTCATTGACACGTAAAGCCTCAGGTAGACAGGCAGGTAAGTAGGAGCACCTCCCAGGAGCGGTCTGGCTCATTAACTTGCGGGACGGTTACGAGGTGATATACCGGCCCGTCCCGGTATACAGCCATACTATTCTTTTAATATGCGCCACCTAACTTTACTGTCCAACCACCAACCTGAGAGTATATGTTTTAAGTCCTCTTGTCATCTATTAATTGCCTGCTCTTGTACTTGTCTCGTACGGTCGTAAGAGTCATCACTAAGGATTTTTTTTATACAGATGGGCACCTGAACAGACGACTTGTGATTCCTATCCTCAGACATAAGAGTTTTCCCTTGCCGTAGCTCATGGTGATACGATCTGACAATCAGTTAACAACTAGGTATCTAATCACTGCTGGATGAACAGAGGCTAACAATTAAGGATCATGTGTGAGGTGATCATGTCTCAAATGTTTTTTTTGAGTTCTTAATGTTTTCACGGACACAATTTATTGCACGCGAACCTTTAGGGAATGTTGCGCTAGGATTATTATAAGTGCGTTCATAATCATTATATTTGTTATAAATAAATGATTACATATTTTGAATTTTGTGAGATCGTCAGGAAAGAAACTGAGTCCTTGATCGGCCTATAACATTAGTGTTCCTCCCAGATTAAATGACATGATTATCCAGAAAGAAACAGATATATATGAATTCAATAATTTAATCAACTTAAAAATTTAGGCAAATGCTTTATTTACATAAACTTTTCAATAACTGCAATAAATTATACATATATAAAAAATATAAAAATTTAAGCATTCAAATAAATTGAAGATTTTGGAGTCACTAGGCTAGATATTGGGCTAGGCAGTTTATTATTAATATAAGACAGAACCTGCTGCTGAGCTGCACGTAACTTTGTTTTATTTTAATTATTTTATCATAAGAACACAAAAATAAATAAAGTGAGAGGCCAGAAACAGTTTAGTTTAGTTCATTTATTATGCACCCCATACCCATCTTGTGGGTGAAATAGTAGAGCATAATATAAATCACATTGCGAAATCCGTCGAGTTATTTAGAGAGATTTTAACTTATGTTACATGAAATGGCAAATCATTTTATTGGTAGTGATACATATCTTAAATTCCTGCACTGCATCCATATTTCGATTCCAGTAGATATATGTGATGAAAGTATAACCTGTCCAGCCTAAAATCATAACATCACTACTTCTATTGCAATAACCAAAGGTGAAAATTATGTTAGGTATTACCTAAATGATTTAGCTTCAAGGTATCAAACAAAACCCACTGCACTTGTGCCCTCTATAATCCATTTGCTCACTCATGAGTATGGGGCAGCTCAATAGCTTAGCCAACGCAACAATAACAAATCAATATAAACAAATTAAGCTATCTCCCTACGAGTAAGAAACAAGAATCCACATCCCTACCCATATCTTCTCTCCAAGTGAGAGACAGCATCCCCGTCTTCTTCCCTTCCTTATCTTAGAAAGACAGGACAAAACTACAAACAGCAACAGGGAGTGTTGACATCAAACTTGCCACTCCGAGGCATTGAATATCCACAAAACAGCAATACGAAATAGTCTCAATCATAAGTAAGTAAGCTCCCTCACGCAACAGCAACGCTTGGGCTCTGCTAATACACATTTTTCTCTTGGGGAGACGCACTTAACTGGAGTATGAAGAAGCAGATGTCGAAGAAGCAGATGTCGGCGTAGCAGCAAGTCGGTGAGGGAAGAGAGTAGAGGAGAGAAGCGGCAGACCTGGAGAGGGCGAGGCGGGGAACTGACTCTTGGAGAGGTGGGCGGGCGGCGGCGACGGGGACAAGGTCACCACTAGATGATACAACCACAGGTAGCCAAAAAACCCGCCCACCTGGCTCACACACACTCGCAAGCACGCACACACACACACACACGCACGACCAAAGAGCCCTAGCTCAACCCCCGCAAACACAACTAGGTGAGTACACACACACATATATTCAAACAGACAACAATATGAACATGTGTTTATAAATCCAATATACACAATGAAAGTGGAAGACTGATAACATTATGAACTCGGCCCACACAGAAGGACCTATGTCGGATAACAGACCTCACTGTTTAACAGATCGTCTTCTAGGTGAAACAAAATGCGTCACTGGCTTTGTAAAACTGTAAATAAATGCCTGAATTGTTAAATTTGCTTGAGTTTACTTAAGGGCCTGCATCTCTAGCGGCCTCGATTTTTTCAATTAAAATTTGAACTATATGAGTGTTTTTATTTAAGACTTCAGTGGATAGGCGATTCTATATAGATTTACTAGCCTATGGGTAAAAAATCTGTTTTTTTTCTCTACATTTTGGCTTGTTGAGCTTGAAGCTGTTGTCCCTTGTGCGAGTTACACTTAACTTTTTAAAAAGTGTTCTAGATGAATATCTTCTAATTTGTTCAGTATTTTAAAGGTGTAGATGAGATCAGCCCTGTCACGTCTGGATTGTAGAGTTGCGTTGACAAAGTTCTGAGATGATTTTTGTCGGTCTGTGTTGAGTTTTCTCCAAAAGCAGTTATGTCCTTTTGAAGGTGAGGTCTCCATGCTTGGATGCATTGTCCAGATAGGACAGCACCGGAGGTTTGTACAGTTGAGTCCTGCAACTGTAAGTAGATGAGTATACACGCACATACATACACACATACTCATACGTACACATACACGCACGTACATACACACATACTCATACGTACACATACACACAGGTATGCGCACACACACAGGTGGTGGAGGCCAAGACCGTCAGTAGTTTCAAAGCGTTATATGACAAAGAGTGCTGGGAAGACGGGACACCACGAGCGTAGCTCTCATCCTGTAACTACACTTAGGTAATTACACAGCGCAGCATAAGCCAGAAGAGGGTCGGTAGTATACAGTGGTCATTCACGACCTTCGTCCACACGTGTATGCTATTTATGTTGTCTCAATGCCGGTGTGAATTTTATATCTTGTTTTTTTCAGCTGGCGGGGTTGTGACAGACGGTAAATTGAGCAGGTTCTTACTTTGTGGTCGGTTTTATTGTTATTATTATTTTGTGAAGTCATGTGATGTGAAATTTGGTGACAAACGCGCGCGTTGACTATTGTTTGATTAACCCGCGCAGTGAAATTTGTCTTGCGTTATGAGAGACTGGTTATACGTTGTTTTATTGTAGGTAGTTTGTCTCACTTTTATGAGATGTTGGAACTGTTCTGTTAGTGGATGTCGCGTGGGTGAACATCACGGATGTTCCCCCTGTCACGTTGTGTTTCATAACAGCTAGAGCTCAACCCCGGGGGTCACAGGTAGGTGAGAACTAAGTTAGGTGAAATCTCAGTTCTCACCTAACACAGGTCAAAACTGAGCCGCTCTAAGCAACAGCCTGTTTGGACGAAGGTATCACAGGTCACTATACGGTCTCCAGTTCGGCCATTGGGAGTTCAACTACCAGAACCCACTCCAGGTATACAGACACATCTAGGTAAGGACACTCAGGTAATTACACACTCACCGCATTACTTACCCTTGAGCGCTGTGTCACCCTTGAGCTCTAGTGTCACCCTTTGGGGGCTAATGTGTTTTAAATCTATCTATTTATTGTATCTAAGCATGGAGATCTCATCTTCAGACAAACATAGCTGCTTTGGAGAAAGTTCAACGCCGGGCGACTAAAATCATTCCTGAGCTAAGTCTACACATACCAGGAACGGTTGAGGGCCACAGGACTAACAACACTGTACACCAGACATGACAGGGCTGATCTCTTCGAAACTTTTAAAATGCTGAACAATTTGGAGGTTATTGCTTCACACCATTTCATCAAAAGACCAGCTGTAACACGAGCAATGGCTTCAAGCTCAACAACCCATAATATAGGACGGAAAATAGATGTTTTCATCTATATGGTCATAAACCCATGGAACCGCCTACCCACCAAAGCAGTAAATACCAAAACGCGGCTCGATTTCAAAATCCAGCTGGGCGAAATGATCAGGACAAATGGGAGTATCTTCGACAAGGCGCCGGCTTCCTGTCCTTGTCGAGGCCACTAGAGAGATAGTGGTCCTCAGGTAATTTATCGATCATATAACACTGAGATAGGAAGGTTTATGTGCTCCATTTGGGAGGATATTTGTGACCCAGTTGGAGCTGAAGGTTGAGATTGGGGAGATGGTTAGGCTATGCAACCCTGAACCGAACCTTGATGAAGACTGCAACTCAAGGTCATGAAATTGATAGTCAGGAAGGATGATCACTCCCGCCACTACATTTTATGTTAGTAGTTCATTTGTTTTTATATTCGTTGTTAAAATTAAACATGTCTCTGCTTCTATCGAGTTCTGGACGATTAAGATGGCAGTCCGTTGTGATTTGACGTGGTTACTATCACAAATTAATATTTGTACTTTAGATAGATTTTGTAAACCTTGTGGAAATATAATCATTTAAGACTCTTCGATAGTATAGATTGTTAAGTGGTAGTTTATCCAGTTTAGGCAACTGACATATCCGTATGTGGGTAATCCACGCGCTATACTCTGGGATTGTTAAGTGATGATTAGGCAACATCCACTCTAACCCCCCCCCCCTTCAGTTCGTTTGGGTTTCTCGCTCTCAGTACAGTTACTGGGGAATTGACCAAGGAAACAGTTTCCTTGAAATAAGTTAGAGGAATCTTGAACTCGGGTCAAAAGTGAATCACATTACTTCCTCTACACACACTCACGGCATTGTAAAGATTGATCCCGCCTACTGACCACGTATGGATTATATCCCGAACCTTTCAACTTATCCAGCGATGACCATCAACATGACCACACTGTGCAACTTGACAGCTGTGCCGGCACACTTCACTAATGCAACCGGCAATGCATTAATTCCTATTCATTTCTGCCTATCTTTTCATACCATGCCGCCGATGACTTAGGAGTTATCAACTCAACTGACAAATTTATGAAGCTTGATATTATTAAATGAGTTACCTGAGCGACGGCTGTACGCGCTATGTATGGAAGGGGGTACTAAGAAGCAAGACGGCCCACTGGTGATGACCGGCAGATCTGGTTATGTAAAACGGCAACTTTGTGCATGCAAGATTCGTCGTGGTCAGACGTGTTGTCGTGGGTTAGAAGTGTACATGGCCAGATTACGCAATAGGCCATGGCCTCCAGTACCAGAGGCCCACCAGCACCAGGGTGGATGCTGATGGCCCATCATTTTGCTTTTCTGTACCATATCAATTGACTAATATTAATACTTGGAGTAATCATTTACTTGGTATCACTGACCGGTTATTTGTTCGTGTAATTCTGTACTGTACATGTTGTGTACAGTGTGTGGGTGTGTACTCACCTAGTTGTGCTTGCGGGGGTTGAGCTTTGGCTCTTTGGTCCAGCCTTTCAACTGTCAATCAACTGGTGGTGTGTGTGTGTGTGCGCGCCGGCATGTAGGTCAAGGTGAGGGCCGTGGCTGGTGGACAGGTACGCAGCCACACCTGGCAGGCGGTGGTGCATGCTGCCCTTTCTAGGTCACTCCTAGGTTGGTCCGCCCCTTTCTACCCTCCTGGACCCCCTCCCTCTCCCCTACTCTCCCTCTCTCTCTCTCTCTCTCTCTCTCTCTCTCTCTCTCTCTCTCTCTCTCTCTCTCTCTCTCTCTCTCTCTCTCTCTCTCTCTCTCTCTCTCTCTCTCTCTCTCTCTCTCTCTCTCTCTCTCTCTCTCTCTCTCTCTCTCTCTCTCTCTCTCAAACTCTGGCAACAACGGGTTGTAACTAACCATCTCTAGGATGTAGCCCCCTAGAAGCTGTCCCCAGGATGTAGCCCCCTAGAAGCTGTCCCCAGGATGTAGCCCCCTAGAAGCTGTCCCCAGGATGTAGCCCACATAAATTGTCCCCAAGATAATAATAAATAATAATAATAACACTAATAATAAATAATAAATACGAAACCAAAACATCTAGCCTATTCAAGGACCATAAAATCCAGCCAGTTGCATGCAAAAAATTGGAAATTTTGCATTATTAATTGGAACAGGCCGAGAAAGAAGGAACAGCCAAATATAGCTTTTCCTAGACGTGGTATTGTATGTATATGTACTTAAGGATTGCGTACGTTACGCCTTGGGCAAGTTAGGCTGTTTTCTGTTTCACCTTTTGTTATGTTCTTTAGAATTTCCATAGTTCAAAATGTGAACATTTTTTTGGGTAAAAAACCCTATATTTTGTGTATTCTGTCTATAGTAACTATACGTTCAATTTTTTTTTTTGAGAGAGAATGAGTTGACAAAATTCAAATATACATAACAAATAATTTATATTTGATAAAAACATATATAGTTTTTCGTTACTAAGTACTCTAAAAATAATTAATAAATCTTCAGGACCGGGGTGCAGTTTGGACGAGCACAGCCTAAAGACTCACGGGTTAGTGAGTCACGGCACTGAGTCATGACCCCCATGAGTCTTACTCACGCTGCTCACGGATGTGTGCTTGGGAGGAAGGGGTGAGGAGCAAGAAAGTGGATGATGATGATGAGTCAGGCGCGTGTGAGGATGAGAGACTGTTACCAACACTCCATCTGACAGGCTTGTAATCCGCTTGTATACATTCAAAATTGTACTGCACTGCGCAGTTATTAAAGCGTAAATCTGGTGCTGGAGGCAACTTTTTTTTAAATAATCTTTATTTGCATTTTTGACGTTTTTTATTCCTACTTCTATCTTTAATACCTACTTCTTTTCATATTTGTATAAAACTCTACTTAGAATATTCATAATCAACGAGGCAAATTTTATCCATAGCCTTAGTGAAAAAAAAATGTCCAAGCAATGCACAATTTAACTTAGCTGTAAACCTCTGTATTTTGTACTACTAATATTATGAATAAGTGCTCAATTCCTCCACCGGGTTAATCAAGTTTGAAGCTATGACTCGAAATGCGCTTCGTTCACTTTCAACATGTGTTGTAAACACTCCCTAAATCAAAGAAAAAGCCCGTCCTCATAAACAAAAGCCGAAGTCCGTTCCATCCGCCCGCCAAACCTCCTGTTTATGAATGAAAAACGGTTTACACACGACTCTCAACTGATTTCGTTCGAACACTTCCGGAACAAGCGCTTCGCTGGCGACTTTAGTTCGAACCACAACACTGTAAGTGTTTCATCCACGTACTACAAGTACAAATAATCGCCAACAGATCCTAAACACCTAACCTAAATAAAATTTAAAATGTTTTAAATAAAATCAATTTAAATCAAACTATGCACAACATGCTAATGTATTATTATTTATAATAATACATTAGCATATTTATAATAATACATTAGCATCTTCTAAGGATAACAATTACTGAAGTGATGAACCCCCTAGGTATAGTTGTACAAGACAAGGTGATCAACAGCAGAACGGCTCCAGTCGGCCGTGCAGCAAGAGCTGAGGTGAGTACCGTCGCCATGATCGACTTGTTGACTTGCGAGAGGCGAGATTTTGTTAAATTGTTGCTATATTTGGTCTCGGCTTTTGCGTCAGATGACGACATACAGCCATTACTCGCCTTACAGTCATGATGGTTACAGTCCGTCCTTGGGCTTGTTTGTCGAAACTGCGGCCGACCATAAAAACACATTCGTCAATTTTAACTAATTGTGTATTATAAAATAGGATTGCTTGCTCTCTCTCTCTCTCTCTCTCTCTCTCTCTCTCTCTCTCTCTCTCTCTCTCTATATATATATATATTAATGCTATTATATATTAAAGTTCTATGAATAGTTAGGTGTTTAGGTTATGTTGGTGGTTATTTGCCTTTGTAGTACGTAGAAAGGAAATGAAAGCGCCAAGCCATTACAATTATGTAGCACTGGGAAGGGGTTAGGATAAGGTTTTGGGATGGGACGGGGGGAGAAAGGAATGATGCCCAACCACTTGGACGGTCGGGGATTGAACGTCGACCTGTATAAAGCCAGGCCGTCGCTCTACCGTCCACAACCCGTCCTCAGACCAAGTCCATTCCATTCAGCGGTCGACCCCTAAGACGCATTCATAAATTTTAACATGCTGTTCATTCAAAACGGGAATTTTTTTCATATAAATTATTATTATTTGTTATTACCATATTGTACATATTT
The DNA here is from genome assembly GCF_040958095.1 of Procambarus clarkii. Lineage (NCBI taxonomy): Eukaryota > Metazoa > Arthropoda > Malacostraca > Decapoda > Cambaridae > Procambarus > Procambarus clarkii. Next base: position 27,349,240 of record NC_091165.1, on the reverse strand, counting down.
AGGCGCTGGTTAGGTACGGCTAGGCATTCCTCACGACTTAGCGTTGAAACTGTTTTTTTTAATAATTTGTGTACAAATAAGTTTGTCGAATAAATTTTTGTGTAATGTGAATATTCGTTAGTTTGTTCTGGTAAAGAAAAGTTTGGTTATTAATTTGATATTACTATAATGGTATTACTAACATGAAATTGTAATAAGTAGGCGCATACTTGCGCCCACCTTCAATTTTAGGCTTGAACTTTAAGACTGAAGTATACTATTACTTGCGGATTATAAGCTAGTAGCGGCTTAGTTAGCCATCATGGTTGATAGGCTTTAAATCGACTCCTGTCCTAATTAACCTGTAAGCGTGGATGTAGCAAGGTGTAACCAATTTTTCAATGTACTGTATATACCCAGGATATGTCCAAATCGTACACAAACGGTTCGACAAAGCTCTTTTTTTCACGTTGTCAAAATTGGAGATATATCATTAGGCTATATAAGTTTAGGTTAGGTCAGAATGGTTTGGATAAGATGAGATAGGTTTTAATGTCCGTTTGTGAACCGTCTTATTTACAGTGTTACTGAACGCTGTTCTGAATAAAGTATACTTTATAAGTTTGAATCTAAATTAGGTTGTGGACTTTTATGATATTTGCGCTAGATAGGCCTGAAGCCTAGTAGTTAATGGCATCAGCTCTCCATTAAAAGTTGTCATTACATGATCGATCTACTGGATATTGTGGCGAAAATGTCACTTTTTTGTTATTCTAATTACAGTATTATTAGTAACATTTAATAATAAATAATTATAATATGCATTTACGTTCGAATAACGTTTATTATCAAGCTGTACAAGTACAGTAATGTTGCCAGGTATACCATGATATTGGTAATAAATAACTTGACTTATTCGTCCCTGGCATTTTCGAGAGAGCTTCAGTAAACAGTGTCGGCGGGGTTGGTGAACCTTCTGACATAAATAACTATAGTCCAATATTAAATATTATATACATATATTAAAAGAACAGTAAAAAAACAAGTATATACAGGCAGTTACATTGTTTTATTGTGTAGTCAAGCGAAATGTAAAAAGTTGTAGCCATTATTAAAATTCTAAATGTAATCTACTTGGCGTTTGGAAAAATCTATATTTTAGTGATGGCTAACACACAATAAATATGGCATGAAATTATATAAATTTTCACAGCCTCTGTATTTTACATAAATTCTGACACGATTAAAATAGAATTTAAAAAAACTTGTTTTCACTTTATTAAATAATATACAATATAAGTGATGTATACATAAATTTACAAGGGGAATACTGCATTACCAGCAAGGGTATTTTAGTCATGAATATAATTTGGAACTAAAGTAAACTATGCACTCGGGAGAAGCATGATAGACCCCTTGGTATATATATATATCCCTTCATGATCCTAGCCTCAGATACTGGGCACATTCTGGCCTAAGGTCTCTCCTCTGGGGTTAAGATTAAAGGTGTTATTATTTTGAGATTTTATATCACATTTTGTTTACAATAAAGTATTTTGATGATTGTTAATTTTCATAAATCATAGATAGGATAGGCTTGTTAATTTATTGGTTGGGTTTACAAAGTAGTTTTGGTAGAAAATAATAAAATACAGACATTACAAGTTGCGAAAAATTTAAAATACAAAATGCCGTACGCAAATAATACGAATGTGGAAAAAAATGAAGGCTGGAATAATAAAGTCTCGGTGAAAATATAGCAACTGACTTTTCAGCTGACGTTTCTGATCAAATATTTTCAGTGAGACTTGATTATTAAATCTTATTTTTTTCCCCCTCTCATTCCGATTACTTAGGTATTTTAGACGTACTGGTGACCATTGGTGTGTCGTTGGTGTCCCCCCCTACCATCGCTGGAGCAGATGTTATGGAAGTGTTGTTGGTGGTCACTGTCACCACCACCAACCAAACTTCCCCTCTACCTGTCATCGCCACCAACCATACTTCCCCTCTACCTGTCACCACCACCAACCAAACTTCCCCTCTACCTGTCACCACCACCAACAAAACTTCCCCTCTACCTGTCATCACCACCAGTCAAACTTCCCCTCTACCTGTCACCACCACCAACCAAACTTCCCCTCTACCTATCATCACCGCCAACCAAACTTCCCCTCTACCTGTCATCACCACCTGTCAAACTTCCCCTCTACCTGTCATCACCGCCAACCAAACTTCCCCTCTACCTGTCATCACCGCCAACCAAACTTCCCCTCTACCTGTCATCACCACCTGTCAAACTTCCCCTCTACCTGTCATCACCGCCAACCAAACTTCCCCCTCTACCTGTCATCACCGCCAACCAAACTTCCCCTCTACCTGTCATCACCGCCAACCAAACTTCCCCTCTACCTGTCATCACCGCCAACCAAACTTCCCCTCTACCTGTCATCACCACCAACCAAACTTCCCCTCTACCTGTTCCTCCGCCCGAGGCGCCGAGCGACAGGTGTCAGGTGTAAGGAGGTGTTGCCACTTGCCCCACCTTGGGTTTCCTCCACCATTTTGTATTTCCTTAATCAGGTGAACTCTTTTGATAGTTAGGTACTGATGATTGTATATTTTGACGAGTTGCTGTTTTTGCCATAATTGGCAAAAATATCTGGCAGTAAAAGATATTTAATATTTTTATAAAATTTTATTGGTCGATGGCATCCTAGTTCAAGAGCCCGCGGAAAAATGGATATAGGAGCTGTGAGTATTTTAGTGTTTTTTATAAGTTAGTGGCAGTGTTGAGAGAATGAGTTTCCCTGCCGGGGGCTATATACGGCGAGGCCATACCCTGGCGCTCATCATGGGAGAGAGAGAACCTTCATTATGCAAAATTCAGGAGGGGGAGAGGGATGGAGGGGTGGTGCGCGCCACCACGGCTCCCCTGCGCCGGCCCGAGGTAAGATTCCACGTTCCAGCCGCTCTTCTGGAGGCTTCCTGGAGGGGGCACTGAAGGCCGTGCGCCCTGAGATAGTGTCATGTTCTAAAGTTGATCCCGGTGCGCTGTATAGGCCTAGCGGCGAGGATGCGGTGGTGTAGGATACGGTGTGTAGGATGGGTGGACGAGGTGGTGGTGGGCCGGGCCAGGAGGCCGGCGGAGCGGCGGCCGGCCCGCGGTGGTGCGAGAGCGGCAGCAGTGTAGTGTGAGTCGTGTGCTAGTGTAGTCCACGAGCCCCGCCTCCGCCACTCTCCTCAACACTTCCCTATCACCGCCACACGGTGAGTGATACCCACATGGCTCCTGGGGGGAATAGGGCCGCTCGTGGCAGCGTCGAGGGGGGCAGGAGGCACACACGCCTCCCACTTCTACAACATCAACATGTGGGAGTTGTGTGGGGGACACGGTGTAACCACCAGTGACCCAGCTGGCACTATGGCTGCCCTACACTGGCTCTCTCCTTGACTATTGTTGTTGCACTTTGTCCTTGACACAGTGCCACTGCCCATGCCAAGTGGTTTGGATTGGCATCCTCTGCGGCCGTTACCCCTGCCCTCCACGTGGGAATCTGGCCCTGGGGTCTACCACACTGGTTTGACAGAAAATATAGAGGATATAATCCTCATTTTAATTTGAAATTCTCAGAAATGTTAAAGGGTTGTAATCCAAACGTGGCTTTACCGTGCCAGCTCGTATCAGTGCTAATACACGAGTCTTATCACAGTACCGAGTTTACCGTGACGCCATAAGTGGTACCGTGCATCACCTGTGGCGGACATGCCGTCGGGAGAGTGATGTCTGGCGGAAACGCCGCTGGGGGTGTCATTGAGGTGTAGAGTGAGTGTGTGTGTGTGTGTGTGTGTAGGCTACCTGTATCACACACACACGAGGCTCCCTCCTGTGGTGTATACTGATTGGTCAGGGGACTCTAGTTGTGTTGTTAGTGATGTCAGCACCAGCCTCGACACCTTGTTAGCGCTGCTGCTGCTGCTGTTACTGCTGCTGCTGCTATTGATCTTCAGGGCTTTACTTACTCCCATTGAGAATACTTTTGCTTTGGAACCGCAAGTTATTGCTGTTATTGTGTAATTTGTAATAACTACTGCTGTAATAAAACAAATTTTTGAAGATTTACCAACTACTTCATTTAGAACTGTTAACGGCGCGCTGGTTCTGACGGGTATCATTTATGTTCCTATACCGGCAGCTTCGTGACTCTCTCCATTCTCATTGTACTAATAGTCATGTTGATGTTTTCATCTTAACACCTGGAACTCCTGCTGTAGTAGTGGTAGTTACTGCTACTACTATTGCTTTAATTACTATTATGACTACCAGTCTTACTATTCCAACTACCACCTGCTGTTACTGGTGCAACAGTAACGACTAATATTCATCCTTCTACTACGGTTGCTACTTTATCTACTAATATAATGTCTCTGGCTACGATGAAGGTGCCCATTGCCTCACCTATTGGTGACTACGGCGGAGTGAGGTTTAGCTCTTTATAACCTTCCCTCACTTGATTGTACCCGTTACTCGTTTGATTGTACCCGTTACTCGCTTGATTGTACCCGTTACTCGCTTGATTGTACCCGTTACTCGCTTGATTGTACCCGTTACCCGCTTGATTGTACCCGTTACTCGCTTGATTGTACCCATTACCCGTTTGATTGTACCCGTTACTCGCTTGATTGTACCCATTACCCGTTTGATTATACCCGTTACTCGCTTGATTGTACCCGTTACTCGCTTGATTGTACCCGTTACTCGCTTGATTGTACCCATTACCCGTTTGATTGTACCCGTTACTCGCTTGATTGTACCCATTACCCGTTTGATTGTACCCGTTACCCGCTTGATTGTACCCGTTCTGCTACAATTTTAACTATTCTAAGATTCGAATTCTTTGTCGAACGTGGTCTTAAAATTGTAGATGGAGGTGGCTTCTACAACTTCTTCCTTCAGTGCCTAACGTCGCGCCTGTTGACCACCTGTACAGAAATAGGCCAGGAGGCATTGCATTTGACAACCAACTTCTAGGTAAACGGGGTCCAAGAGCCAGAGCTCGATCCCGCAGGCACAAATAGGTGAGTACACTCGCACACAGCCTCATATTATTTAAACTTTCGTTAAATTTGTTATTCAAGTATGTTTATTGAGACAAGAAAGAAATACATCTCAAAGGGATAGAGTAGCTTAGGCTATTTCTACCCCCCCCCCAAAAAAAAAAAATTTGCTATTAACGTGAATAACAAACAATAAACTAACAATTCTAACAACCATAAAATAACGACTAACAAGTGACGAAGATTTAGTTTTCATTATTTGTATTTGTTAATACTCGATAGTATTATTGTTAGTGCAAGAAATTAGTTGAATTCTGTATCGTTAGCATTATAACTCGTTGCTGTTGCCGCCAGTGTTAGTGTTAAGAGTGACGGTGCAGGTGTTGAGGGGGCGTGCAGGTGTTGAGGGGGCGTGCAGGTGTTGAGGGGACGGGCGGGGGGGGGATGATCCACAGTGGGGGGGGGGGAGCCACAGTGGGCTGGGGGAGCCACAGTAGGGGGGGGGGGTGGAGGTGTGGCAGTTTAGCGTGGCTTAACTAGCGTTATGTGTAACGCCCATCCCTTTGTGTACCGGAGACCTCACGCCCACCCTGGCCTGGTGAGAGAGGAAGGCAGGGTGGGAGAGAGAGAGGCAGGGTGTGAAAGAGGGAGAGAGGAGGGGTGTGAAAGAGTGAAAGAGGGGGAGGGTGTGTGTGTGTGAGAGAAAGGGTGTGAGAATAGGGAAAGCGAGTGTGTGTGTGTGTGTAATTACCTAAGTGTAGTTACAGGATGAGAGCTACGCTCGTGGTGTCCCGTCTTCCCAACACTCTTTGTCATATAACGCTTTGAAACTACTGACGGTCTTGGCCTCCACCACCTTCTCACCTAACTTGTTCCAACCGTCTACCAACCGTGTGTTTACCTAGTTGTGCTTGCGGGGGTTGAGCTCTGCTTTTTCGACTCGCCTCTCAACTGTCAATCAATCAACTGTTACTACTAACTAATTATTATTCCTCCTCCCCCCCCTCCCCACACACACCCAGGAAGCAGCCTGTAACAACTGTCTAACTACCAAATACCTATTTACTGCTAGGTGAATAGGAGCATCAGAGGTGAAAGAACCTTTGCCCATTTTGTTTCTGCCATCACCGGGGATCGAACCCGGACCCTAGGATTAAGAGTACAGAGCGCTGTCCGCTTGGCTATCAGCCCCCCCCCACCCCCGTGTGTGTGTGTGTGTGTTATCTCTTTAGCATCTTGGACTTTAGGACTGAGTTAGTACTCGGACATTATGTCTGTTGTCTAAGCTACTGACTCCAGACCTATTTTTCTGTATTACATCTACTACATCTTTCTCTCTCCCTCCTATATTATATATATATATATATATATGTCGTACCTAGTAGCCAGAACGCACTTCTCAGCCTACTATGCAAGGCTCGATTTGCCTAATAAGCCAAGTTTTCTTGAATTAATATATTTTCTCTAATTTTTTTCTTATAAAATGATAAAGCTACCCATTTCATTATGTATGAAGTCAATTTTATTTTATTGGAGTTAAAATTAACGTAGATATATGACCGAACCTAACCAACCCTACCTAACCTAACCTAACCTATCTTTAAAGGTTAGGTTAGGTTAGGTAGCCGAAAAAGTTAGGTTAGGTTAGGTAGGTTAGGTTGTCGAAAAACAATTAATTCTTGAAAACTTGGCTTATTAGGCAAATCGGGCCTTGCATAGTAGGCTGACAAGTGCGTTCTGGCTACTAGGTACGACATATATATATTATATGATATATATACACACTAGTAAATGATCTGTTAACAATATGTAGCCGAATTTATTATCTACACTCCATGGCCTAACATGACTTCAGCGAGTCGCAGCGCGCGCACAGGAAATAGACCCCCCCCCCCACACACACACATACAGGTTCCTGTATACTGATGAATGGTGGTGGTTGGGGCAAGTTGTTATCAGCAGGAGTTGGTTGTTTCCGTCGATGGCGGCTGCGGCGAGTGATGACCCAGGTGATAGACCCCCAGAGTGAGTCCCTCTCAAACTTTCCCCCCCGCACCTGCACGCTTCACCGACACACCTCACTCAGTCCCAGTAGTACCACACACACACACACACACACACACACACACACACACACACACACACACACACACACACACACACACACATATTGTCTTGTGACCATCGTGTTGGGTGGACGTGGGTTGGGAGCTCCTGTCTCACTAGTGGAGTGGGAGGGGTAATCAGGCAGCTTCGAAGTGAGAAAGTGTGTACAAGTGAATGAAAAAACCTTGAGTTTTGGCCAGAGCCATAAAGTAGTGAAGAAAAACAGTTTAAATAGCGTAATTCAAAATAGTTGTAGTATTGTGGCAGTGTGTAGTGTGGAGCAGACCTCACCGACCTCTGACCGCGTGACCTCACCCCGGCAGCAACCCTCCTACCACCACGGGGACGACGCTTGGAGATTCACTCACCTATTGTGTTAGCAGGACGGTAAGATACTTGGAACCCCTGTGGGTAAGGTTGCATTATAGCAATGACTAGGTCAGGAAGGGCGTCTAGGTCCAGCAGTATTATGATTGAGGAAGAAGATAGGTTTGTGGAGAAGATGATTGTGAAATTTGTAGAGAAGAGGGATGTTTGGATAGGTGATCTAATCCAGGGGATTAAAAGTGAAGTCTTTAATAAGATACAGGGCGAGGTTCAAAGACTCAAACAAGAGTTTATGGATTATATTCAAGAGGAAATCAGGAAGAGCAGGGTAGAATGGCAAGGAGAAATATCTAGGCTTACTAATGAATTTGGCAGGAATAAGGGAAGCTTGGCAGGGGAAGGGGAAGTAGTAGTAGTAGGTGGAGTAGCGGGTGTAGGAGGGGTGGGGGTCAGCCAGGGAGAGGGCCACCAGCATGACCCTGAACTGAGAAAGAGGACAATCATAATCCATGGATTACTTGAAGCCAGGGCACCATCGAGGCAGGAAAGGATGGAGATTGAGGATTTGGAACTACAGGGGATCTTGAGAGACATGAGAGCCCAGATGGCAGGGAATGAGGTGCAAGTCCACCGACGCATTGGACCATACAACTGTAACAGGAAACGACCTGTCCTGGTACAGTTCACTAACGAAGAGGCAGTGGATTACATACTGCATCACAAACACCTACTCAGAGGTAGCGAAAATTACTACAACGTATTTATTGACAAATTCATGACGAAGGAGGAACAGATTGCCCACAGAGCAAGCAAACAACAATACGACTCTTCCCATTTGAGCGCAGCTACACACCCCAGTGCTAATCCACCCCATGCTAACCAGCTCACACGTGCTTCTCAGGTCACCCCTTTCCCAAATCAGCCGCCCCTGCTTATCTCCCCAGCACATCCCTTGACCCCTCTGACCCCACTGGAGTCAAATTCATCCCACATTCCAAGGACCCCCTCATCACCTCAACCCCCAAAACCCGTCCAGCCCTCGTCCCCTCAACCCCCAAAACCCACCCAGCTCTCATCTCCTCAACCCCCAAATCCCATCCAGACCTCATCCCCTCAACCCCAAGAACCCACCCAGACCTCATCCCCTCAACACCCAAAGCCTACCCTGCCCTCACCCCTCCTCATCCCCTCTCCTTCCATGTGACCCCCCACCCTTGCGAGGGAGGTGGGAGGTCCCCCCCACCCCCTCTATCCATCCCCCTCCCAACCTCTCAACCTCTATCTGTCTCCCAACCTTACGCCATCTCCCAACCCCTCTATGCCCTCCCTAATCTTCAGACCCAGTATGCCCTTCCTACTCCAGACCTACCTACCCAGGCCCTACCCCAGACCCTCCTACCTACCTTCCTAGAAGCCCAGCCCCCAGTAGCCCCCCAAGCACCCCTCCTGAACTCTTTCACCCCCCATACACCCCCCGGACCCCCCCAGACACCCCCTGGATCCCCCCGGACATCCCCCGGACCCTCCCCGCCCCCAGTCATCCCCCAGACACCCCCCAGATCCCCCAGATCCCCTCTGCCCCCAGTCACCCCCCAGACATCCCCCAGATCCCCCCCGACCCCCAGAGAAAGGGAGAACTCTGGTACAAGAGTTTCCATGAAGAATATCAAGGTTTGGTACACCAATGCTGATGGGGTATCTAATAAAGCAGAAGAGATAAAAGAAAGAGTGAGTGAAGCAGATCCTGACATAGTTGCAATTGTGGAAACTAAAATTAATGACATGATCTCAGATGCTATCTTTCCTGAAGGGTACCAGGTGATACGAAAAGAGAGGACACAGAGACAGGGAGGGGGAGTAGCACTCCTAATAAAGCGGAAATGGAAGTTTGAAGACCTGGGAAATCGAGTTACCAATGAGTGCACAAGCTTCATACATGGAACTCTGACAGTAGATGGGAGGAAGATTGTGATCATGGTAATCTACAATCCCCCACCAAACAGTAGAAGACCCAGGCAGGAGTATGATGACAACAACAAAGCATGTATTGATGAACTGCAGAAGGCAGCAACACTAGCCCACAGAATGAGAGCGAAGCTGCTGATCATGGGGGACCTAAATCATGGAGAGATAAATTGGGAATCAAGGAATCCCCATGGAGGGGATGAAACGTGGGGAGCAAAATTAGTAGATGTTATAGACAGGAATTTCCTGACACAACATGTGAAGGAAGACACAAGGGAAAGAGGAGGAGATGCACCGAGCCTATTAGACCTGATTTTCACCCAGAACGTAGAAGATATCGAGAATTTAGAGCATGAAATACCTCTAGGGGCCAGTGACCATTGTGTCCTAGTCTTTGACTACATGATGGAATTCAAAATTATGACCATGGGACAAGAGATCTGGGAAAGGAGAGCTGACTACAGGAAAGGGGACTATATGAGGATAAGGGACTATCTGGGTGAAGTGCAGTGGGAGGAAGAAATTAGAGGAAAAACAGTCCAAGATATGATGGACCTAGTCATACAGAAATGCCAGGAGGCCGAAGAGAGATTTATACCAACGGTAAAGGGAAAAAATAAGAAGGAATATAATAACCCATGGTTTAATAGACAGTGTCAGGAAGCAAAAATGGCCAGCAGGCGGGAGTGGAGGAAGTACAGAAGACAAAGAACAGAGGACAACAGAAGCAGATACAACAGAGCTAGGAACGATTACATTAACATAAGACGAACATCGGAAAGGGACTATGAGAACGATATTGCAATCAAAGCGAAAAAACAACCTAAGTTACTACACAGTCATATAAGAAGAAAAATGTCGGTGAACGACCAAGTGACAAGACTAAGGAAGACAGAGGGGGCATATACTGAAAGTGACAAGGAAATCTGCGAGGCACTGAATGCCAGTTTCCATGGAGTGTTCACTACCGAGCCTGAGCAGCTCCCATTGTTGGAAGGGGTTACCCTAGATGAAAGACTATCAGATATAGAGGTGACAGCAGAGGAGGTAATGAAACAGTTGACAACTCTAGATGCAACTAAAGCAGTTGGACCAGACAAAGTATCACCGTGGATACTAAAAGAAGCAGCACAGGCCCTCAGCGTGCCTCTGGCAATGATCTTTAATGAGTCACTTATGTCAGGAGAATTGCCCAGTTGCTGGAAGAAGGCAAATGTCGTGCCGATCTTCAAGAAAGGAGATAGGGAGGAGGCACTTAACTACAGACCTGTATCACTGACAAGCATCCCCTGTAAAATACTGGAAAGAATAATTAGGCTACGACTGGTTGCACACCTGGAGAACATTAGGTTTGTGAACAAACATCAACATGGGTTCTGGACAGGGAAATCGTGCCTAACAAACCTTCTGGAATTCTATGATAAAATAACGAGGATAAGACAGGACAGAGATGGTTGGGCAGACTGCATATTTCTGGACTGCCAAAAAGCCTTTGATACAGTACCGCACATGAGACTGCTGTTCAAGCTCGAGAGGCAGGCGGGGGTGGGGGGAAAGGTCCTAGAATGGATAAGGAACTACCTAACAGGAAGGAGCCAAAGAGTTACGGTAAGGGGCGAGAAGTCGGACTGGCGAACAGTAACAAGTGGAGTACCACAAGGATCGGTGCTGGGACCAATTCTATTTCTTGTGTATGTTAACGACATGTTTACAGGCGTAGAGTCCTACATGTCGATGTTTGCGGATGATGCAAAGTTGATGAGAAGAGTTGTGACAGATGAGGATTGCAGGATCCTCCAAGAGGACCTGAACAGATTGCAGAGATGGTCAGAGAAATGGCTACTAGAATTCAACACGAGCAAATGTAAAGTTATGGAAATGGGACTAGGAGATAGGAGACCAAAGGGACAGTACACAATGAAGGGGAACAGCCTACCTGTAACGACGCGTGAAAGAGACCTGGGGGTGGACGTAACACCTAATCTATCTCCTGAGGCACATATTAATAGGATAACGACAGCAGCGTACTCTACACTGGCAAAAGTTAGAACATCATTCAGAAACCTAAGTAAGGAGGCATTTAGGGCGCTTTACACTGCCTACGTAAGGCCAGTCTTAGAGTATGCCGCCTCATCATGGAGTCCCCATCTGAAGAAGCATATAATGAAACTGGAAAAGGTTCAGAGGTTTGCAACGAGACTCGTCCCAGAGCTACGAGGGATGGGGTATGAAGAGCGCCTGAGGGAACTGTGCCTTACGACACTAGAAAGAAGAAGGGAGAGGGGGGACATGATAGGAACGTATAAGATACTCAGAGGAATTGACAGAGTGGACATAGACGAAATGTTCACACGGAATAGTAACAGAACGAGAGGACATGGATGGAAGCTTGAAACTCAGATGAGTCACAGAGATGTAAGGAAGTTTTCTTTTAGCGTGAGAGTAGTGGGGAAATGGAATGCACTTCAGGAACAGGTTGTGGAAGCAAATACTATTCATAATTTTAAAACCAGGTATGATAGGGAAATGGGACAGGAGTCATTGCTGTAAACAACCGATGCTCGAAAGGCGGGATCCAAGAGTCAATGCTCGATCCTGCAAGCACATATAGGTGAGTACATATAGGTGAGTACACACACACACACACTAAAGACAGGCTATTTAACACAAGGGGCACACGCACTAGGGGACACAGGTGGAAACTGACTGCCCAAATGAGCCACAGATATTAGAAAGAACTTTTTTAGTGTCAGAGTGGTTGACAAATGGAGTGCACTTGCACTAGGAAGTGATGTGGTGGAGACTGACTCCATACACAGTTTCAAGTGTAGATATGATAGAGCCCAATAGGCTCAGGAACCTGTACACCTGTTGATTGACGGTTGAGAGGCGGGACCCTTTAAAGAGCCAGAGCTCAACCCCCGCAAGCACAATTAGGTGAGTACACAAGACGAAGTTAGAGAAGATTCAGAGGTATGCCACCAGACTGGTCCCAGAACTGAGAGGGATGAGTTACGAGGAAAGGCTAAGGGAGCTGAACCTCACATCCCTGGAAAACAGAAGAGTAAGGATCACTCCACCATCTAGCAAGTTACAGCCTCGCTCCTGTGCCAGGTAAGTCCACCACGGGCTCACCATAGCCCGTGCTACTTGGAACTTTTGTTCCCAGTAGCTGAATCTAAAACAACAACTCCACCATCATTTACTTAAGATAATTAAGCTAGATAAATTCCCAATAGTTCAGTTTGTGTTGCACGTATTCAGTCGTGCAACACAACGACTGAACGTGAACGTGAGTCAAATTAAACTCACAGTTCCTGCGACGGCGCTGGAACCAAGAGTATTGGCGTATGCCTTTCCATTGGAGACTTTCAGCGCCGTGGAGAGGGGGGACCTGCTGCCTGGGTAACAGCTTCTCCCCCGTATCAACCTACCCTGGCTTTGCGCCCTGGTGAGGCCACTCCAGACCAGGCAGACACCAGAGTGCAACTCCATAGTCTCCTGAGACTGATGGATGACTACTACTACTACTACTACTATTCAGTCGTTCAAGCTTTGCATGCAGGGTGCGTTGATTGATAAAGATTAAGCCACCCAAGAGGTGGCACGGGCATGAATAGCCCGTAATGGGTGCGTTAAGTGTGAGGACAGGGTGCGAGGAGAGTGCACTGAACCTGGAGGGTGAGGGTCCACGGCGCCCGGCACGTACCCGCCTCCCTGGCTGACACCGGGGGCAGTGTCTCTTGCCCCGTGTCTGCTCCGTGGTCTAGTGTTGGTCCGCGCCACGCATCGGGAGTGGCCGTGGCAGCCCTGCTTGCATAGTTATTATTTGCGCAAGAAAACGGTAAATGTCGGAGGTGTCTTCCCTGTTCGGTAAAGTTTTGGGGCGCATCTAGCAGCTGGCAGGACAAGTACCTTATGAATGTGTGTGGGTGCGTAAATAGGCCCTGGAACCTATACACCCGTCGGTTAAGATTGAGAGGCGGAACCCAAGAGCCGTGACTCTCTTTTTCCCGCAACTACAACTAAATGAGTACTTAATCAACCCTTTTACCCTGTCGTAGCTCAGTCGATTAAGGCAGTGTCTGGGATGCTCCCGGACGCAGGTTCGAATCCTCGTCACGGCCCTTGTGGATTTGTTCACCTGAATGTATTTTACAGTTCAAACTTGGTGTCAAAGAATTAGCTTTGACAACAAAATATTCTAATTCATTCCATGTATTATCGACTCTGAAGTTCTTTCTGACCCTTTTGTGACTTAACGTCTCTAGTTCGTCAGCCCGTCCTCCTAAGATTTCCCCACGTCAAGAAACTGTCGTATTAAAGTGCCCTCTCCTAACCTACCAGAGGTCCCAAAACAATAAATGGGACAGTATGTCAATTTTGCGAGCGGCTACCATTTTCTAGTAAGACCATTTTTGCCCTTAGGTAGAGTGTACGTCAAAATGCGACGTTTTATTAGTAGGATAGTTGACCAGACCACACACTAGAAATTGAAGGAACGACGACGTTTCGGTCCGTCCTGGACCATTCTCAAGTCGATTGTGAGAATGTCGACAATCGACTTGAGAATGGTCCAGGACGGACCGAAACGTCGTCGTTCCTTCAATTTCTAGTGTGTGGTCTGGTCAACATACTTCAGCCACGTTATTGTGACTCATCGCCTGCATAGTAGGATAGGTTGAGTTCCCAGCACCCTCTTAGTACTGTTCTTTAGTGGGCCCGCGCAGGACTATCCCTTAAAAAAGTGCTGTTCTTCGAATTGAGCAGTACTTATCTGTCTTCTTGGTCAGATAAGCAAGCTCTACCGTCCAGCCCAAGTGGACTGGACGGTAGAGCAACGGTCTCGCTTCATGCAGGTCGGCGTTCAATCCCCGACCGTCCACAAGTGGTTGGGCACTATTCCTTTCCCCCCGTCCCATCTCAAATCCTTATCCTGACCCCTTTTCAGGGCTATATAGTCGTATTGGCTTGGTGCTTTACCCTGATAGTTCCCTTCCCTTGGTCAATTCCCGTTGGTATCTTTTATGTCGTTATCGTGTCTTTGCCCGTTCTCTCCTCCAGTGTGGTCATAGACGAGTCCCCTCAGCTCAGAAACGAGCCATGTTTAAGCTGCAGATGACTACCTGGACGCTGGCCAGCTTGGCAAATACTGCCTCACGATATTCTGCTGGTGTGTGTCTCTGGCCATGTTTACTCCCAAATGTCTCCTGGTGTAGGAAACTGCCTCCCTTTCATTTTGTATTGTATTTAGGCTCGCTCACTCCTGTTCCTATCCCCATAAGGTCGCATTTGTCGTTGTTGAAATCTAGTAGCCATCTTATAGACCATCCCTGGAGTGTTGGTAGCTTTTTATGCGTCAGATCTCTGTGCTGATTCGTCTTACGTGTGCGATTGTGAATTTATTTAGGGCGCGCAAAGAAATGGATGTTTTGGTCATAATGTTAGTAGGCATTATTGTAACAAGGTCATTTTTAAATTTAACAAAAGCTTCGTCTCGAAACGACTCCTGGCAGTTCGAAGAAACCAATACGTTTATCTCTCAGAATGTTTGGTAATATGTTTATTGTTTGTGATGTGTTTATATGTATGTATTAACACGATGTACTGAATGGGGTGAGAATAGCTTGAGCTACCTCATCCCTTTGTGTGTATTATTTTACCTCAATAAACTTATTTCAATATGACTACCTCCCCCCCCCCACCAGGGAGATACAAGGTCGCCGCTCCGCCAGAAGAAAGCTAAATTCCCCGACGCGCCAATATGAGCGTAGTGCGGGCTTGAGCCTTGTGTGATCCTCCGCACTATATACACCAGGACGAGGGCGGCGGCTCCTACATTACCCCCGCGGCGTTACTGGTACATGATGTTGCTGACGTCTCCTCCCACGCACTAGAGCTGGACGGTAGACCGACGATCTCGCTTCATGCAGGTCGGCGTTCAATCCCCGACCGTCCAAGTGGTTGGGCACCATTCCTTTCCCCTTCTTCCCATCCCAAATCCATATCCTGACCCCTTCCCAGGGCTATATAGTCGTAATGGCTTGGTGCTTTCTCCTGATAGTTTCCTTCCTTTCCTTCCCTTGTGCCATACTGTAGCATCCCCCCTCCTGCTGCCCCGGGGCCTGACGGCTGAGTGGACAGCGCTCGGGATTCGTAGTCCTAGGGTCTTGGGATCGATCCCCGGCGAAGGCGGAAACAAATGGGCAGAGTTTCTTTTACCCTGATGCCCTTGTTACCTGGCAGTAAATAGGTACCTGGGAGTTAGACAGCTGCTACGGGCTGCTTCCTGGGGAGGGAAATCGGTTGATTGACATTTGAGAGGCGTGCCCAAAGAGCCAGAGCTCAACCATCGCAAGCACAGCTAGGGGAGTACAACTAGGTGAGTGCACTCACACAAATAGGCGAGTACACACACACAGATAGGCGAGTGCACACAAACACAAATCCCGATAAAGCAAGATACTTTACATCACAATACCCATTTTATTTGTTATTTTTGAAGGAGAATAAGTGTTTCATCAAGGCTGGGAAGAAGGGACAAAAGGGAAGGGGGCGCCCGGCTGGGGAAGGGGGGGAGGAAATGGCAGTATGGTCCCTGAGGAGAGAGAGAGAGAGAGAGGGAGCGCCTGCCTGCCTGCCTGCCTGCCTGCCTGCCTGCCTGCCTGCCTGCCTGCCTGCCTGCCTGCCTGCCTGCCTGCCTGCCTGCCTGCCTGCCTGCCTGCCTCCCTCTATCAGCGTGAGCCACTGACCTTCCTGCTGGCTGTCAATCGCAATGTAACTGATGTTGTGAAGCAAGCCAGCAAGCTGGGCTCGTTGGATGGTTCAGTGGCTTTCTCTGCAAATCCGCGAGCCACTGTTTATTGGTGCTCTTGGGTGCTTGTTGATTGACATGGTTATTCCCATTGGGTAGGAACCGCGTCAGCCCTCCTGAGGGTTAGAGGGGTAATTTTAGGTCTTTTGGTGAGTGAGTTTGCGCTGGAACTAGACTTCATTTAGCAGTCTGACGTCTTCCTTACGCACAGGAAACCTTTTGTATAAAACATTTAGCCTTTAGTGGATGTATTTTGTCCACGAGCTTGTGTTACGACTTGCGGGGGGGGGGGAATCGTGATGGTAGTTAAGTGAAAAGGCTGACGATTTGTCTATTCTTAGTTAGCCGTGTTCCCGGGAGATCAAGTTCGTGGCAGGAAATGTAGATGTTTATCTCTCAGAATGTTTGGTAATATGTTTATTGCTTGTGATGTGTGTCTATGTATGTATTAACACGATGTACTGAACGGGGTGAGAATAGCTTGAGCTACCTCATTCCTTTGTGTGTATTTTACCTCAATAAACTTATTTCAATTTCAAGTTTCGTGGCCGCCTCTTAGTTGTCAGTTCCTTCCCACGCGGTGCTGCGTCACCATCTCTCCCTGTGAACCCACACAGAAAGTTCACCACCAATACTTAACTCGTTCCCTTTGTTCACACGCACGCTTAAGACGATTGATTGATGAAGATTAAGCCACCCAAGAGGTGGCACGGGCATGAATAGCCCGTACGTGGTGGCCCTTTTGAGCCATTACCAGTATCAAGAGCTGATACTGGAGATCTGTGGAGGCGCGACTGCACCCTGCGTGACGGGAGATGTCTCCCGGACCAAGTGGTGACCAGATGGACGCTTAAGACGTAGTTGGCTGACATCCCTTTGGCTCGTCTGAGCTTCCAGTTGACACCAGTCGCTTACCGTTGTGTTCCCGCGCAGGCCAAACCTACCGTTCATGTATAGTTTGTAATGTTTGAATATCTTGTACGTTGTGATCTGGTCTCGTCTATTTCTTCAGCTATGTGAGGTTCCATTCTCTTAGCTTATTCTCTCATCCCAGATTTCTTCGTCTTGGGAGCAGCCTTGTGACTAACCTCTGGATATATTCAGATTCCCCAGTGCGGTTTTTCGAATGTTCCAGCGGTGTTATCTCATTTCTGGGTGCCTAGGTTGATAAGTTCGGTATACGATCTATACCACATTCGTCTTTTTCTCACCTGTGCTAGAATTTATCCCCTTTGAGGAGATAGTGGTCCTCTGACGTTTCTTTCAACTGAACCAACATTACCTAGTAATTACATGGCTTAATTCCAGCACACCTTTTCATTTGTTGGGTCATTCCTGAAGCCTGCTGAAGTCTTATAACATTTCAGTTCTTTCCTTATTCTCTTACATTTCACGCCATTGGCAAACAGCAACATGTAAGGGGTTGTTGAGTCACAATAACGTGGCTAAAGTATGACAAGACCACACACTAGAATGTGAAGGGACGACGACGTTCTAGTGTGTGGTCTTGTCCTGGACCATTCTCAAGTCGATTGTTACCAATCGACTTGAGAATGGACCAGGACGGACCGAAACGTCGTCGTCCCTTCACATTCTAGTGTGTGGTCTTGTCATCATGTAAGGGGTTGTTTCCCCAGGTAAATTGTTCGCCTTTAGCAGGGACCACTTGGGTCCAAACACCTCCTTGTGGGACTCCACGTGTTATGTCTTTCCATCTGTACACCTAATGACTTGCTGTTGCTTGTTAATGCATCTAATCCAGTGCTTTCCAGTCTGTTGTATAATATGCAATTTCGTCTCCAGTGAGGGACTGTGTCAAAAGCTTTCTGGCAGTTCAGAAATACACAGCCGACCTTCCCATTTGTGCGTGAGTGTAGAACTATTCAGTTTGGCAGCAAGGTGTTGTGGTTCATCGTTAGTGGTTCGCATGGCAAAACCACCTCTTCCCACCCCGCCTGCAGAAGAACAAGGCAGTGTGTGGTGAGGGGCATTAACCAGGTAATTATTGTGGGAACCATTCCTTCCCCCCCCCCCTCTCTTCCCTCTACTCCCCCTTCGCCAACCACTCCGACTTCCTTTCTCTCTCCTTCCATTACATCGTAACCTTCATCCTCCCTATACTTGTCTCCTCCTCCTTACGTGTACACTCCAAATTTCGCTCACCTTACTGCCCTTTGCTCTTCTCTTCCTCTCTCTTTACCCCTCGCTCGCCATCTTCTCACTCCTACTCTTCCTTCCCATCTATTTTCGGGGGATTAAACTCCAGTAGATTATTATTATTATTAACATCTTTATTGACAAAGTTAATTACAATTTTGCCTAATCTGAGGATTTCGATTAAGTCTTAAGTGAGGATAATGCTGGTATTCACTGTCACGCAGGACAGAGGGTCATACATAAGACAATAGGTCTAAACTGTAGGCGGAAGTACATATATATCATGGTTACAGAGATGTGTCTGACCATTCGTGCAGTCTGTCCAAGTTTTCCTGTAGCATTGTGCTGTCCTACTCAGTCCTCGGCCTTTTCATCGGTTCAGTATTTATCTGCAAATATTCACATGTACAATCCTGCCTCTCCTGCGAATGGTTGTTTACCATACTCGTGAACACTAGTGATTTAGTTACCAAACCTTGCGGGACCCCGCTTGTCACTTTCCTCCATTCCGACACCTCCTCTCATCACAACCTTATGTTTTACTATTTTGGGAATACTTTGTAAGCCAGTCCAGTATCATCCCGGACACTCATTGGTTTCAACTTGTTTCAATCTTTGTGGAAGACAGTGTTAAATGCTTTTTGACAGTCAAAGAAGATGCGGTCCACCCAGTCTTTTCTCTCTCCGAATCGTGATACAATTGTCGTGGAACTCGATGAAGCTCGAAATGCATGGATTTTTTTCCCCACAGGTGGGTACATGAGTAGTTATCTTCAACCTTGCTGTCTCGCTTGTTACATAGCCTTCCCGGTTTGGTGCCTTCTTTTTGGTAATTACTTACTTGCTGTCTCATAAAATGTTTAGTTCTCTCTATAGGTATTACGCTTTCCCGGCTAATTACTTAAGCCAGTATTATATATGTACATAGATGATGTCAGTGAAACAGGACAACTGTTCAAGGTCTCGTACGTGTAAATACATATAGGTGAATACAAGGACACACACACACACGCACACACACACGCACACGCGCACACACAACAAGTTACTAAGGTATCGCATAACGAGAGGATGACGTGTGAGAACAGGTTCCTGACATGTCCGTCTCGCTACTAACTTCATACTCAACAACCTCACAAAATGGCTTCTCCGCTCCCCCACGCCCAACATAACACTGAAATTGAACTGAAATTGAAATAAGTTTATTGATGTAAAATACACACAAAGGGATGAGGTAGCTCAAGCTATTCTCACCCCGTTCAGTAAACATAACACTGAACCTGTCTCCTGAAGCCGACATCAAAAAGGATATCACCAGCGGCACTTGCGAGGCTGGCTAACATATGAACAACTTTTAGAAACTTGTGTGAAGAATCATTCAGAACCCTATATACCACATATGTCAGACCAATCCTGGAGTATGCGGCTCTAGCGTGAAGTTCATTCATACACAAGCACAAGGCGAAGTTGGAGAGGGTTCAAAAGTATGCCACCAGAGTAGTCCCGGAACAATGAAGTATGGGTTACGACGAAAGGCTACGTGAATTGAACCGCACGTCGCTGGAAGACAGAGGAGTTGAAGAAGACATGATTGGTCCCGCCTCTCAACTGTCAATCAACTGATGTACAGATTCCTGAGCCTACTGGGCTCAGGAATGTGTGTGTGTGTGTGTGTGTGTGTGTGTGTGTGTGTGTGTGTGTGTGTGTGTGTGTGTGTGTGTGTGTGTGTGTGTGTGTTTTACCCTCCCTCGCTACACTCTCTCCCTCCCTCCAGTTGTGTGGATGACGTGTGTCCAAGTAAGAGGCGGGCGCTCCAACCATGCACAGGCAATAACAAACACTTCCCCAGCAGGGCTCAGGTGAGCTAGCGTGTAAACACTCCACACAAAACAAACAATTATTTGTGCTCCATCATGGGTTTTTACGCTCCCGCCCGCTGTCCCTCCGTCCCTGTGTCCGCCCGTCCTATCTCCATCTGTTCCATAGACGTGTTCCTTATTCTTGTCCCACACCTGTTCCAGCTCCACCCGTTCCTTACTACAGTAGATGGTGTGGAGCTGTATTTCAGTGACATCTTACTACAATAGATGGTCTAGGGCTGTATTTAAGTGACATCTTACTACAGTAGATGGTGTGAAGCTGTATTTCAGTGACATCTTACTACAATAGATGGTCTGGGGCTGTATTTCAGTGACATCTTACTACAATAGATGGTGTGGAGCTGTATTTCAACGACATCTTACTACAATAGATGGTCTAGGACTGTATTTCGGTGACATCTTACCACAATAGATGGTGTGGGGCTGTATTTCAGTAGCTCCTTACTACAATAGATGGTCTAGGGCTGTATTTCAGTGACATCTTACCACAGTAGATGGTGTGGGGCTGGATACCTGGTTGATACCTGGTTGATGGGGGTTCTGGGAGTTCTTCTCCCCAAGCCCGGCCCGAGGCCAGGCTTGACTTGTGAGAGTTTGGTCCATCAGGCTGTTGCTTATTTCAGTGACACGCACGCAAGAACTGTTTAGTGTTAGAGATGGCAATAACTGGAACAGATTAGATGCAAAAGTCGTTGAAGCTAATTCGATTCAGAATTTTAAGTGTAAATATGATTAAAGCGTGAGAAATGAATCATTGCATTAAGCTAAGAACGTTTGCAAGGCGGAGCTTAGCCCGACCCTGGAAGCACATTTAGATGAGTACACACAAAGGGACACACACACACACCACCATAGACGATCAATGGTGCGGTGGTCACGGTACTGTGTTACGTTTAGGGGTGATCCTGGACGTCATGGGTTCGAATGATAGGTTCTTGACCGGGTCAAATAGAGTTCTTAGTGATTAATGGCTTGCGCGATCAAGCAGGGATTGTGACATACATACAGCGAAAATATTTTGAAATAAGGTAAATTAGAACGGATAAGTTGGACAAAGATGAAATTGTTGTCCGTCCGAGATGTTATCAGTGGAGGCTGAGTGGGGGTTGCTGCTGCTGCTGCTGCTGCTGCTGTTGTTATCAGCTGTCTGAAACTTGATAGGCAGACGGACTGATTGGATGCCTCCTGGTGATTACCAGGTCCAGGTGTGGTCGTGACAACCTGGTCCGACCGACCAGTGATATATACACATGTGAGTAGTGACAATAAACACTGTTGATCAGACCACACACTAAAAGGTGAAGGGACGACGACGTTTCGGTCCGTCCTGGACCATTTTCAATCGACTTTAGAATGGTCCAGGACGGACCGAAACGTCGTCGTCCCTTCACCTTCTAGTGTGTGGTCTAGTCAACATACTTTAGCCACGTTATTGTGACTCATCGCCTGAATAAACACTATGTTCTATGGAGAGGAAATATGAGGGTGGAAGTATGTACTGGGTGAACAGCCAGCCTTATCTTACAGGTGCCTCATATTGTATCCGCAACTTTTACCTGCTGTTCTGCTGACTTCCGGCCTCTGCTATCTGCTGTGTGCTTTGTCTGCTTTGATCCCTTCTGTCTGTCTCTATTCCCCCCCCCCCCCCCCACCATCACACACACGGAGCACCAAGACTTGCTCCGCCGCCGCCCTTCCTTAAACATTTCAGCCCAACCATTTGGACTGGACGGTAGAGCGAAGGTCTCACTTCCTGCAGGTCGGCGTTCAATCCCCGACCGTCCAAATGCATGGGCACCATATCTTTCCCCTGCTCCATCCCAAATCCTTATCCAGACCCCTTCCAAGGGGTCGTAATGGCCAGGCATTTTATCCTGATAATTCATTCACTTGAAGACGGTCGTTTAACCTCGAGTACAGCACATATACACCTACATACCAGCCAGAGTGTCACTGTGCCTCTCGTCTTGACATCACTGATGTCCCTTTGACGACTGGAGGCACCTTTTAAAGGCTCTCTGCACATGCCGTTTAATACCAGCCAGTAGAGACGGGCTCTGCCGTAATCCCTCAGTCTACAGTCCGGATCGCCTCAAGGGCCCCGACCTGTGTGTCCTGATTTGAGGGATCACCTTCGGGACGTCCCTTTACCGCAGAGCTCTCTATCTTTCCTGGAAGCCAGTCTGGTTGATATTCAGACGCTGGGGCACAATAACGTGACTCGGATATGATGACCAAACCACTCACCAGGGTTGTATTTATAGCGCAAGGTGCTGGTGTGTGCGGCTCGACAGCTCTCAACTTGGTTTCAAAAGTTCCTTGTAAATGGGAGAGTGTATTAGAGCGTAATAAGTTGCTTGTAAATGGGTATGTACATTAGAACGAAATAAATTGCTTCTAAATGAATCTTCATTCAATGGTGATGTTCCTGAAATGGTGATAGTTTTGGTCCAAAGTACAGTGTATAGTGATGACCACCGGTAAAGCATTTTTTTTGTACTATTAACTTTAAGAGTCCGGAAAAAATAATGCTGAAAACCAAAATATTCTTAGGCCTAGTATAGCACATACATATTAGGCCTGGGATTGCGTGTATTAGGTCTAGGATTGCTAGGAGAGGTCAGGTCAGGTCATGTTGAAAAGTTTCAGGTTTGTCCAAATTCACTAATACAAAAACCAAACTTTCTGGCGGACGACGACCGAAACGTCGTCGTCCCTTCACCTTCTAGTGTGTGGTCTAGTCAACATACTTTAGCCACGTTATTGTGACTCATCGCCTGAATAAACACTATGTTCTATGGAGAGGAAATATGAGGGTGGAAGTATGTACTGGGTGAACAGCCAGCCTTATCTTACAGGTGCCTCATATTGTATCCGCAACTTTTACCTGCTGTTCTGCTGACTTCCGGCCTCTGCTATCTGCTGTGTGCTTTGTCTGCTTTGATCCCTTCTGTCTGTCTCTATTCCCCCCCCCCCCACCATCACACACACGGAGCACCAAGACTTGCTCCGCCGCCGCCCTTCCTTAAACATTTCAGCCCAACCATTTGGACTGGACGGTAGAGCGAAGGTCTCACTTCCTGCAGGTCGGCGTTCAATCCCCGACCGTCCAAATGCATGGGCACCATATCTTTCCCCTGCTCCATCCCAAATCCTTATCCAGACCCCTTCCAAGGGGTCGTAATGGCCAGGCATTTTATCCTGATAATTCATTCACTTGAAGACGGTCGTTTAACCTCGAGTACAGCACATATACACCTACATACCAGCCAGAGTGTCACTGTGCCTCTCGTCTTGACATCACTGATGTCCTTTTGACGACTGGAGGCACCTTTTAAAGGCTCTCTGCACATGCCGTTTAATACCAGCCAGTAGAGACGGGCTCTGCCGTAATCCCTCAGTCTACAGTCCGGATCGCCTCAAGGGCCCCGACCTGTGTGTCCTGATTTGAGGGATCACCTTCGGGACGTCCCTTTACCGCAGAGCTCTCTATCTTTCCTGGAAGCCAGTCTGGTTGATATTCAGACGCTGGGGCACAATAACGTGACTCGGATATGATGACCAAACCACTCACCAGGGTTGTATTTATAGCGCAAGGTGCTGGTGTGTGCGGCTCGACAGCTCTCAACTTGGTTTCAAAAGTTCCTTGTAAATGGGAGAGTGTATTAGAGCGTAATAAGTTGCTTGTAAATGGGTATGTACATTAGAACGAAATAAATTGCTTCTAAATGAATCTTCATTCAATGGTGATGTTCCTGAAATGGTGATAGTTTTGGTCCAAAGTACAGTGTATAGTGATGACCACCGGTAAAGCATTTTTTTTGTACTATTAACTTTAAGAGTCCGGAAAAAATAATGCTGAAAACCAAAATATTCTTAGGCCTAGTATAGCACATACATATTAGGCCTGGGATTGCGTGTATTAGGTCTAGGATTGCTAGGAGAGGTCAGGTCAGGTCATGTTGAAAAGTTTCAGGTTTGTCCAAATTCACTAATACAAAAACCAAACTTTCTGGCGGTCCATTACTGCATATATTGGTACTTTTGACCCACATAGTTACTATAAGTACTTTCATTTTAGGATGATGGGCTGGTAAATGGGTATATATCCATTAGAAGAGTGTAATAAGTTGCTTATAAATGCGTATGTACATTACAAGAACGTAATGGGCACAAACGTTTCCTCCTTGTGTCGTATTAACAGATTTAGGAATATTATTATATATCACACACAAATACAAACTAGAGTTTCCAGTCTGTAATAAATTGTTAGCAGTGATCCCGAGTATGGTCCTTCCTCGTTTACTGTGGCTCGTCCTATATGGGAGTACCTCCCACTCCCACATGGGAGTATCTCCCATGTGGGCCACACTCTTCTTGGTGACGCTTCTAGGGTGGGTGGGTGGGTCGGGAGGAAGCTGGGTGGATATCGTGGTGAGCCAAGTATTTAAGCCTGTAAGTGTGTGGTCAAAAACTCCGAGGGATCTTAATAAATGCAATAATAACTAGCAATGTTATTTTTTTCCTTGCAGGTGTGGGCGTAAAGAGGGCTGGGTCAGGTGCATGTGGGCGTGGCTACTACCTTACACTGCCCACCGGCCCACCTACCCACCCACCCACCCACCACTGCCCACCCGCCAGGCCGACACACAGGAACCACCAGTCACCCACATTGTAGCCTTGGCCTCTCATCGTCCCCTGTGAAGAAAACGGCAGTAATTATTTTTCACATTACGGTAATTAAGCGGGTGGAGGACGGTACTGTGTCGTGAGGTCCCTGAGCCACACCTGCCGTGAGGTCCCGAAGCCACACCTGCCGTGAGGGGCCCCGAAGCCACACCTGCCGTGTGTGTGTGTGTGTGTGTGTGGAAGACGATACTGTGGCGTGAGGTCCCTGAGCCACACCCGCTCTCAGTTTATGTCGGCTGGGCCAAGCAGGAGCCTAGGACCACCTCTCGACTGGTGTTCCTCTTATACCAGCTGGAACCTGCACTGATTCTTGAAATGAAACTGGCTTTTGTCGGGTTGTGATGAGCAGCGGGAGGTGACGTAGCGGCTGATGCCTCGTACGAGGTTGAAATATACGCCAGGGTAACCCGTACCTAGTCATGAGTCGCGTGTCACTAACGCCCAAGTTTTGTGTCAAGTAGTTTCTTAATAATCTTAGGCCTATGCGTCTAGTTGGCCACTTGGAAATTCATTGTGTTGTTAATGAGCTAATAATTTATTCCTAGAAATGTAGGTGTTGAGAAAGAATAATTTCACCAGAATGTGGATGACTCTACGAGGATTACTTGGCCACTGTGAGAGAAGATCAGGAAACTTGACGGAGGATTCCTGAGGGAGCGACGACAACTTGGGATGTTGTCCTGCCAACGGTGGAATTGAACAGTTTGCAATTGTAAGTGTCATAATATACGCGTGGAGTGTTTCAGTGCCAATATGGATAGCCAGGGAGGTGGTGTTGGTTCAGAAGTGTACATAGACTGTGTGTGAGTGAGTGAGTGTGTGTGTGTCGCGCTGGACGATGGTGGCTGCCAGCGTCAGTTGGCCCCTCGTGCACACCCGGGTGTAGCTCCTGGAGCCCGGCGTCCACTGCAACTCTTAGTGCGTGTTGTTGTTGTGTGGCGAGCCTCGCAGGCATACTCGCTCCTACCCCCCTGGGTCCACTCCACCACCAACACCATCTCCGCCACCATGGGCTTCAACAGCACCGTGCTGGAGCCCATCGTCACCACCATTGCTTCCATCTTGCTCTTATCCAACAACCTCACCGACGAAGATGGGTTCAATCTCTCTTCCTCGGCATCTTCCACGATATCCTCGACGACGGGCGGCACGACGCCCACGCCGGCGCCCACGACCTTCACCACAGAGCCCAGCTTCCCTAACAGCCACGGTATCCAAGGCATCATAAAGATGGGCGGCATTACCTATACCGACTTCCCCGTCTGCACCAGCTGGCTTCCGATCAACCATATCTACTTCCAGCTCGCCAACATATTCCTCTTCCTGTCGTACCTGGCGCCTAATGGCATCTACGGGATTCTGTACCTACGCATCACCCTCACTATCGGCTGCATGTTCTTCAGCCTCTGGGGGTGGGTGGTGCTCTGCGCCTTCGACACCTTCCTCTGGAACGCCATCTTCGTCCTCATCAACCTGATCCACGTCATAGTCATCTGCTACTACTTGAGACCCGTCAGGTTCACCCCGGAGCTAGAACAGGTAAGGTACACTCCAAATGTTTCTTGTTTGTCGATGCTGTGTTTGTCTTGGCCGCATCTGGTGTTGACATTTTAATTTGTTTGGTGTTCTATGTTTACTAAAGCATTTATGCATTTAATTAGTCTGGAAGCGACAGATTTATTAGAGGACGCGAAGAAGGAAAGGGAGGGAGGGAGGGACATAAAGAGGGTACTTTATCTACTCTGTGTCCAAGTGGTTGGACACAAATGCAGATGGAATCACTAATAAAGAGTAGCAGAAAAACAACCCACACATCATTGCATTGGCGGAAGCGAGACTGAGGAGTGTAACAGAGGGAGTGATCTTTCCCCAAGACGGTATTAAGATATGGAAGGAGAGGGTGAACGGTGGGGAAGGTGGTGTAGCTTACTGCTGGATCTCTCGGGAAATAAAGGAGGGAGGGAAGGAGTATTTTGTAAAGTGTGTGTGTGTGTGTGTGTGTGTGTGTGTGTGTGTGTGTGTGTGTGTGTGTGTTATGTGTCAGTATTAGGCTGGTGGGTAAGGCCGCCGTGCCCCCCGCCTCAACGGTGCGTCCTTATGGCTCTTCTTGTGCCTCATTCGCTCTTTCTCGTTTCCTAGTTATTTAATATTTATTTGTTAACGGGTCCATTTGTCCCAGAGGAGATACCCGGCGTTGCTAGGGTGACGAATGTCACATTTTCACGAACCCTACAGTAAAACATTTTCACGAAATCACACTCACACACTCACACACTCACACACACTCACACACACACACACACACACACACACACACACACACACACACACACACACACACACACACACACACACACTCACACACACACACACACACACACACACACACACACACTCACACACACTCACACTCACGAACCTTACAGTAAAGGTGACAACACGTGAAGGCGTTCAAGCCAGCCGGCTGAACGTTAACACGTGGATCCTAAGGGGCTACTGTAATTATAGTCACGATATAATGTGTATTCAGTGAATAAATGTGTGTCTTGTACATGTGAGAACAGGTCGCTGGACTTGGCGGGGGTGGGGGGGGGGGGAAGACTGGTGGAGGTGGAGAGTTGATAGTGGGGGGGGAGGGGCAGGGCAGGGGAAGGTGCTGTGGCACATATCAAACCGGTTATGCAATCCCGTTCCTTAGCCTGCAGGCATAAAGCGAAATGCACTCTTTTGCGTTTTTTTTGTGAGATATCTGTCAAGGTAAAAGAGTGAGACGGACGGGTCTTGGGGGGGCAGGGGGCAGGGTGATTTTGTTAGGGAAGGGATCAGTGCTGTGTTTGTTTGACGAGAGGGCAGCCAACATCACGCTCATTTGGGTACTCGGTTTCCACCTGTGTCCCCTTGTTAGCGTACCACACCGTGCTAAATAGTTTATCTACTCTGTCAATTCCTCTGAAAAATTGTATAGGTAGGGATCATGTCTCCCCCTAACACTTCTGGCTTCCAGTGTCGTGAGGTCTAGTTCCAGTAATCTTTCCTCGTAGCTCATACCCCTCAGCTCGGTGACTAGCCTGGTTGTATATCTCTGAATCTTTTCTAACTTCGTTTTGTGTTTGACTAGATATGGACTCCACGCTGGAGCCGCATACTCCAGTATTGGTCTGATATATGAGGTATACGAGGTTCTGAATGATTCTTTACACAAGTTTGTAAGAGTATGTCAGAGTGGTTACAGGGGAGAGTCCATGTATACCAGAGTGGTTACAGGTGAGAGTCCATGTATACCAGAGTGGTTACAGGGGAGAGTCCATGTATACCAGAGTGGTTACAGGTGAGAGTCCATGTATACCAGAGTGGTTACAGGGGAGAGTCCATGTATACCAGAGTGATTACAGGGGAGAGTCCATGTATACCAGAGTGGTTACAGGGGTGAGTCCATGTATACCAGAGTGGGTACAGATTAAGATTTATAACATGGGGTCAAATGTTTGAGAGGGAAAGTGGGATGGCGTTCAGGTCGTCTGGTGGCTACCATAGCTACGTTTGAGGTGAGTGGTATAGAGGGCGAGGGTTGAGGGGGGGGTGGGGAGCAGGGCACTTGTAGACAGTGGAGGAATTGTCTTGTGGTAACTCCCTTATCAGCAAGGACGGAGGGTACAGGTTGACTGGTAATTACGTTTGCGATAAATATAAATTATCAGCAGAATTACACCTGGCATTTTTTATTTATGAAATTATTCACATTTTAACTACTGAAAGGTAACAAATTAAGGGAAATTACAGTAACGGTTTATCAAACTGTGATGAAAATATGATTGTAAGTTAAGAGGCGGGCCTAGGAGCTGGGTCTCGATCTCCACAAATAAATAGGTATGATAGGCATATTCACAGCCCTTCAAACACGTACACAGAGAGAGAGAGAGAGAGAGAGAGAGAGAGAGAGAGAGAGAGAGAGAGAGAGAGAGAGAGAGAGAGAGAGAGAGAGAGAGGGAGGGTGAAACACACACACACACACACACACACACACACACAGCCTCGTGGGGCCTCGTAGCCTGGTGGATAGCGCGCAGGACTCGTAATTCTGTGGCGCGGGTTCGATTCCCGCACGAGGCAGAAACAAATGGGCAAAGTTTCTTTCACCCTAAGTGCCCCCTGTTACCTAGCAGTAAATAGGTACCTGGGAGTTAGTCAGCTGTCACGGGCTGCTTCCTGGGGTGTGTGTGTGTGTGTGTGGTGTGGAAAAAAAATAGTAAACAGTTGATTGACAGTTGAGAGGCGGGCCGAAAGAGCAAAGCTCAACCCCCGCAAAAACACAACTAGTAAACACAACTAGTAAACACACACACACACACACACACACACAGAGGCCAGGAGCAGTATTTACCGGAGCCTTGGAGGGATTTTAACCAGTTTTACCGCCGGTGCTGCCCCCTAATTGTGATGAATGTCAGGCTGTGTGCCCGTCCTGCTCTTTCTTGCGGTCACCTCTCTTATCTCCTTCCCGTTCATCTCCTTGCCTCTTCCTCCCTCTACCCCCTTCATCATCCTTCTCTTACCCCTTCCTTATCCCTCCCCCTTCCTTCCTTCTCAGAATATTCTGGTGGAAAAGATGGGGGTGTGTGGGGTTGTAGGGCAAGACGAGGAAGAGTACTTTAGCCATTAGTACGTCCTCCTCGATATGGACGAGGAGGCAGGGAAGTCGAGCCAGCCAGACATACCTGGAGAGGGCCAGCAACTGCACAAACACCACACACGATCCACCGAGCCCGGCAACAGACAGGTCCACACAGCAAAATATAATTGAGCTGCCCAGCTTGACGAGGCAGCCATCCGTAGCAACAGGCAGGAGCGGCTAGATCAGCATATATATACACACTCTTTCCGCTGTTACAACTGGGTAAGGAGTAGCCAAACTACTATTCCTTGGCCAGAACCAAATTAGCCCAATAGCGATGAGTAACATTGAAGTTATGTGCACGAGAGGAATTATCACGGGAAGGCGCCAAAACTTCGCCTGATAATTCGCCTTCGACTATATAGCACTTTGAATAAGGATTTGGGATGGGACGGAGGGGAAAGGAATGGTGCCCAACCACTTGGACGGGTCGGGGATTGAACGCCGATCTGCATGAAGCGAGACCGTCGTTCTACCGTCCAGCCCAAGTAGCACACAAATGAAAATGTAATCACAAATAAAGAGTAGCAGAAAAATAGCCACACATCATTGCATTGGCGGAAGCGAAACTGAGGAGTGTAACAGAGGGAGTGATCTTCCCCAAGACGGTATCAAGATAAGGAAGGAGAGGGTGAACGGTGGGGAAGGTGGTGTAGCTTACTGTTGGTTCTCTCAGGAAATGAGTCACAATAACGTGGCTAAAGTATGTTGACCAGACCACACACTAGAAGGTGAAGGGACGACGACGTTTCGGTCCGTCCTGGACCATTCTCAAGTCGATTGTGACTTGAGAATTAATATGTGAATTAATTAATTTGTGACCTAGAATTAATACTCATGTTTATATAAATGTGTTGCTAATTATAGCAAAGTAATTATTATTAACTGTTTATTTTTAATATCTTTGTCAATTCTATTTTGCTACAAGGTCAAGTTGTTGCCATTCTCACGCCTTGTGTTCTCAACTGTGT
Source organism: Procambarus clarkii (assembly GCF_040958095.1). Taxonomy (NCBI): domain Eukaryota; kingdom Metazoa; phylum Arthropoda; class Malacostraca; order Decapoda; family Cambaridae; genus Procambarus; species Procambarus clarkii. The sequence continues at coordinate 27,318,622 of NC_091165.1, read as the reverse complement.
TGAAGAACAAGGAATATCTTGGCTGAGTGCCCGGGCCTGCCATCTGAGGCGGGGGGGGGGGGGTGCCAGCTGCCTCGGGGTGGCACTTGACCGGTCTGAGTGGTGGTGGTACTCACCTAACAGTACTTGTCTAACAGTGTCTACTACGAAGTGAGGTCGAGTTCATCATGGCCCGCCTAATAGTCTTGTTGTGTTACAGTTAAACTATTCTGACGTTCAAATTCTTAGTTCAATCTGGCTTTAAAGTTGTGGATGGAGGTGGCTTCCACATAATTTTCTTTCACTGAATTCTACTTGTTGTCAACCTGTATGGGGGGTACGAGTATTTGAACAAATCCAGAAGGGCCGTGACGAGGATTCGAACCTGCGTCCGGTAGCATCCCAGACACTGCCTTAATCGACCGAGCTACGACAGTCGATTTTGTTCATTTGATGCATCACGTTATTGTGATCTGTGTGTGTGGTACGAGTATTTCTTTACATTCCTTTGGTTCGTTTGCGTTTCCAGCTTCCACCTGTGTTCTATTGTCCTACTTTCTCTCTCTCTCTCAATTTGAAGAGGCTGCCCTTGTCCACTGTGTCATTCCCGTCAGTATTTCGTACGTCGTGATCATGCACTCTGTTTCTTCTATCCTCTAGGGCTGTGAAATTTAGTTCCTTTACCTTCAAAGCTTAATCCTAGTATCTCTGGCACCAGTCTTGTTGCAAGTCTTTGTACTATTTAAATTTTGGTGGTTGGTGGTGGTGGTGATGCTGGTTGTTGTTAGTTTCAGCTACACGGAACAAAAATTCCAAGCAGCACCGGTTATGGTGAGCCCGTTGTACTTACCTGGCACAGGAGATGTGGGTGGTGATGCTGGTGGTGATTGGTTGATGAAGATTAAGCCACCCAAGAGGTGGCACGGGCATGAACAGCTCGAAAATGCTGGTGATAGTAGTGATGCCTCTACCCACCTGTGGTTCTGAGGGTGGGGGGGAGGAGAGATTGGGGAAGGGGCTGAAGAAAGTGTCAGGTGGTGTAGCGGTCCCGGGGACGGCGGAGGACATTATGAGGCGAGGAAGGTGAGGGTGTTGTGCTGTAGGTCATATCTGGTACACCTCTTGCTGCGTCCTCCCTCCTTCCTCGTCACGGTCTCCGGCGTCCGCTGTCCCGCCCACTCCTGCTTCACAGACTGGCAAGTAGGTAAGCAGTCAGTGCCGTAAGCAGACAGGCGGGAAGTGTTCCAAGCAGACAGGCAGGCAGGCAGGCAAGCAGGCAAGCAGTGTTCCAAGCAGACAGGCAGGCACAGCAGGTCAAATATCCTAGCGAGAGAAAAGCAGCGTGACAGGCTGAGAGTCAGACGAGCAAACCGGTTGTGAGGAAAGCAGCTCGGTGTGGCCATCATCTTGTTTCCCGGTCCTGCCACCACCCGTGTCGGGCCGCCACCCGTGTCGGGCCGCCACCCGTGTCGGGCCGCCATCCGTGTCCTGCCGCCACCCGTGTCCTGCCGCCACCCGTGTCCTGCCGCCACCCGTGTCCTGCCGCCACCCGTGTCCTGCCGCCACCCGTGTCCTGCCGCCACCCGTGTCCTGCCGCCACCCGTGTCCTGCCGCCACCCGTGTCCTGCCGCCACCCGTGTCCTGCCGCCACCCGTGTCCTGCCGCCACCCGTGTCCTGCCACCACCCGTGTCCTGCCGCAGGTTATAGTCTAGGTTGAGTGAGCAAGAAAGGTGGCGATGAAGGTCAAAGGTCATATTATAAACAAGGGCTAAACGTCTTGTCATTAACAATAAATAGGCTGCCTCTTAACATGCACATGTCTGTGTGTATATGTGTACTCGTATATGTGTGCCTGCAGGATCGAGCTCAAGCTCTTGGCCCCCCCGCTTGTCTAACCGCTAATTGTCTTATGCAATGACTGACCATATTATACCTGCTTTTTAAAGTTGTGAATACAGTTTGCCTCTCCAACCTGCTCTTTTTAGGTCATTCTATTTACTCACTACCTTGGGGTGAGGATGTAACTTTCTTACATCTCTATGACACGTTCGAGTCTCAAGCTTCCATCCGTGTTCCCTTGTTCTGTTGGAATTGTAAACATTTCCTCTGCTTCCACCCTGTCAATCCGTGTGTGTGTGTGTGTGTGTGTGTGTGTGTGTGTGTGTGTGTGTTTGTGTGTGTACTCACCTAGTTGTCCTCACCTAGCTGTGCTTGCGAGGGTTGAGCTCTGGCTCTTTGGTCCCGCCTCTCAACCGTCAAGCTTGAGTGTGTGTGTGTGTGTGTGTGTGTGTGTGTGTGTGTGTGTGTGTGTGTGTGTGTGTGTGTGTGTGTGTGTGTTTGTGTGTGTACTCACCTAGTTGTCCTCACCTAGCTGTGCTTGCGAGGGTTGAGCTCTGGCTCTTTGGTCCCGCCTCTCAACCGTCAAGCTTGAGTGTGTGTGTGTGTGTGTGTGTGTGTGTGTGTGTGTGTGACACTGGTGATGGCAGCCCGGCCTGTGTTAGCCTGGAAGGTCGAGAGACGAGTGAACTGAAGAGGAGAAAGGAAAGAGAGAGAGAGAGAGAGAGAGAGAGAGAGAGAGAGAGAGAGAGAGAGAGAGAGAGAGAGAGAGAGAGAGAGAGAAGGAGGAAGATTAGGAGGAAGGTGAAGAGAGACCTGACCTGGGTAAGTCGCTGAGATATGGAGATTGTGTAGGGAAGGTCTGGGGGAATATTAATTCTTATATTAATTAAGGCTGAGGGAAAGGGGTAGAGACGGTCACTCTGAAGGGGAAGAGAAGAGAAAACTGGTGTCAGGAGAGACGGAGATGGTAATGGTAGGGCGGAGAGGGAGGAGGAGGAATTCAAGATGGAGAGGTTTATTGAAAACAGTGAGGAGAACAGGTGATAATTGTGGCAAGGGCAGGAGGGTGGAGAAGATCAGGCACACGAGGAAGATCGGGAAGATTGATGAAGATTAAGCCACCCAAGAGGTGGCACGGGCATAAATAGCCCGTAAGTGGTGGCCCTTTTTGAGCCATTACCAGTATCAAGAGCTGATAGTGGAGATCTGTGGAGGTGCGACTGCACCCTGCGTGACGGGAGATGTCTCCCGTGTGTTATTATTCTTGTTGTTGTTACAGATTTAGCTACTCAGAACGAAGTGTCCATCATGTAGCACGGGCTATGGTGAGCCCGTAATAACATTACCTTGTTAAACCTCTAAGAGTTATACACCCCCCTGTATCCCGTTTTCTTCCCTACAGTCTTGTATTGATTTTTTAATTTAATTAAGGTCACTACAGGTGATGAGGGTGATTACTAGTGGAACGGACCACCCCGAAGAAACATGACGGGGGGGGGGGGGAGGGGGGTTTATGAGATCTTAGCAGGGAAAGGGTTAGGACGGGTCGGTGGAACGGATTTACTGAGGAAATGGTTATCTTGAGGTTATCTTGAGATGATTTCGGGGCTTTAGTGTCCCCGCGGCCCGGTCCTCGACCAGGCCTCCACTCCCAGGAAGCAGCCGTGACAGCTGACTAACACCCAGGTACCTATTTTACTGCTAGGGACGGTATGGTAGGGACGGGTATTTTGGAACGGACCAACTAAGCCATGGAAAGGACGGTGCTCTGTGGAACGGACAGACCAACATGGGCTTTGTTTAGTGGATGGTCGAAAGGAATGAACGGACGGTCCTTGCTTACGGAGGGATCAATATCATGGTGGCTGTTGAACGGACGGTCCTTGAACACGGGGGAACAGATCAATATCATGGTGGCTGTTGAACGGACGGTCCTTGAACACGGGGGAACAGATCAATATCATGGTGGCTGTTGAACGGACGGTCCTTGAACACGGGGGAACAGATCAATATCATACTGGCTGTTGAATATGACTAAAGGTATGAGGGGCTGAGCGAGGCCGTATAATTTGCTTGGGGAGATGAATAATGTTGCTGGGAGGGAGGGGGAGAGAGGGGGGGGAGGAGGGAGAGAGGGAAATTGAGGAAGAAGGGAGGGAGAAGTCTGAAAAAGAGGGAGGGAAGGCGTGGGAAACGTAATGGTGATACAGGTATCAACAGTGATACATGTGGGCAGAGGTAGAGGTATGTAGCAAGTAACACATAGTCAATCAACTGGTGTACAGATTCCTGAGCCTACTGGGCTCTATCATATCTACATTTGAAACTGTGTATGGAGTCAGCCTCCACCACATCACTGCCTAATGCATTCCACCTGTTAACTACTGTCACTGAAAAAAGTTCTTTCTAACGTCATTTGGGTACTTTTTTTTTTGCAGGGATATCATTATGACTCGTATGGTCGCCTTAGTAAGATTTTGCCATGTGTTTAACAACTTCTTCTGCTCTGTTGAATCTAAGTTGATATCTTAATGGGTTTGTAACTGTGCACTGTGTTAGATAATGTTCCAGTGGTCTGTCGGGCATTTTTCCACAGTGTTGACATTTCCTCTCATCTTCGAATTTGGGTACTGAAGTCTCCACCTGTGTCCCCTTGTTCGCTTACCTCACTGGTGGTGGTGAGGCCGAGCTTAGGGGCCCTACAACCCGTTCTCGCATTTGCTTATAGTCAATATTGGCTTATTTAATAAGTGCATATGTGACATACTAATTGATTGTGAATATTTTAGTTTACCTTGAAAAGCTTCATAGAAAACACCGACCTCACCTAACCTTCTTAGTATGTTAAGATAAGCATCTTATTGCTTATTATTTACAATTATTACTTAACCTATCAACGGTATAGGTTAAGTAATTTACAATTATTACTTAACCTATCAACGGTATAGGTTAAGTAATAATTGTAATTAAGAAGCAATAAGATGCTTATCTTAACATACTAAGAAGGTTAGGTGAGGTCGGTGTTTTCTATGAAGCTTTTCAAGGTAAACTAAAATATTCACAATCAATTAGTATGTCACATATGCACTTATTAAATAAGCCAATATTGACTATAAGCAAGTGCGAGAACGGGTTGGGGGCCTACGTCCTTCCTCTTCTTGGTCAACCTGTCCTGCACATGTCGCTGGTCAACCTGTCCTCGATTGATGAAGATTAAGCCACCCAAGAGGTGGCACGGGCATGAATAGCCCGTAAAACCCGTCCTCCTGTTGAGCTAGTACTTGTAGTAACGAGGAGGACCGTCGTACACATGTTGACGTAACAGACAATTAGAAAGTAAAAATCGGTACTATTGAATTTAGACAAATCGAAGACATTGTTGTACTGATGTAACAATGAAAACTTAACCGAACCATCCTAGGTCTAATAGACGCTATCTGAGGCCTAATATAGTACACATATGTGCTATTCTAGGCCTAATATAGTACATATATGTGCTATTCTAGCCCTAATATAGTACATATATGTGCTATTCTAGCCCTAATATAGTACATATATGTGCTATTCTAGCCCTAATATAGTACATATATGTGCTATTCTAGGCCTAATATAGTACATATATGTGCTATTCTAGGCCTAATATAGTACATATATGTGCTATTCTAGGCCTAATATAGTACATATATGTGCTATTCTAGGTCTAATATAGTACATATATGTGCTATTCTAGGCCTAATATAGTACATATATGTGCTATTGTAGGCCTAGGAATATTTAAGTTTGGGTTTTAGGTTTATTTTTTTTCGGACTCTATATAAAGTAAATAGTACCAAATTCGACCATGTAATTGTCCCTCACGTGTATGTATGCACGAGGGTGTACGTTGTTACAACACGTGCTCTCTAAACACCAGGAGGGGCTGCGTGGGGGCGTGTTCACCCATGCTACTTATTACCATAACTAATACATTCTTCCTGCAGTCTCTTGACTGTGTGTGTGTGTGTGTGTGTGTGTGTGTGTGTGTGTGTGTACTTAGCTAATTGCCTAATTGTGCTTGCGGGGGTTGAGCTCTGGCTCTTTGGTCCCGCCTCTCGACTGTCAATCAACTAATGTACAGGTTCCTGAGCCTACTGGACTCTGTCATATTTACATTTGAAGCTGTGTAGCTCCTGTGTGTGTGTGTGTGTGTGTGTGTGTGTGTGTGTGTGTGTGTGTGTGTGTGTGTTCCATCATTTTTGGTTTTGCTTTTTCCTCGTTTTGGTGTTCCACACAGTGATCACTGTTCTTTTTCTGCTTTGCGAATTCCTCTTGGTATCTAATATGTCGTTATCATGTTCCTCCTGTCCGGTCCATCCTCCAGTACAGTGACCTTCATTTACCTCAGCTTCTCTGCCTTGCTCATTCACTCCCTCAGCTCGGGAAGACGAGTTTTTTTTTTGCATATTTTTACAGTCTACTTTATCTACAATGAATGAATACTCATCATTTTTTTAATATTATCCTTCATAATTAATTAAATTGTTTTTATTCTATCCTAGTATGCTTTTCTGCGCAAATTATATGTAATTTAAGAATTTATTATGCTAGCACGATATTTTGGTCCGGCGGTGTTGCCAAGTCGACCCTCGCTATGTTTACTGATGCCTGACGTCCTCATAAATACATCCACATTGTTTATACAACAGTACGTGTCGTGTATAGTACTTGTTACGCCCATCCTAATAATGTTTAGTTTGTAATAGTATGTATTAAATGACTAATACATGCAAAAACTTGTTCTGCACATTATGTAGCGTTTAGGGTTCAGTTGACAAACATATGTAATGTATATTTTAAACATTTTGTTGACCAGACTACACACTAGAAGGTGAAGGGACGACGACGTTTCGGTCCGTCCTGAACCATTCCCAAGTCGATTGTGGCCTTCTCAAGTCGATCCTGGACCATTCTCAAGACAATCGACTTGAGAATGGTCCAGGACGGACCGAAACGTCGTCGTCCCTTCACCTTCTAGTGTGTGGTCTGGTCATCATACTTCAGCCACGTTATTGTGACTCATCGCCTGCTTTTAGACATTTTGAGACAATGTTTTCCAAATACTGGTGGGAAGGGGGGGGGGGGGGAAGAGGGGCTTGAACACATTTGGAACAGTTAGCTCACTTTCTCCTACAGTGACTGCGAGAAATCTGGGCAAATCAAATTGAATCAAAGACTATTCATAAATGGTTGTACATTTGTAGCTTGAACATTTTTTCATCAAAATACAGTACATTAATTGCATTACGCGTGACCATAACAGCATAACATTTGTCATTATCAGAGTCCGCAGATGTATTCCTAACAACTTATACATAACCATACTGGCTGGACTAAACGTTATACATAACCATACTGGCTGGACTAAACGGGTGTCAAGCAATCGTAACTTACATGTTAGGCCAAAAATGAGTAACATTTAGCTTACAGTTGGGAAGAGGATACAGTGTAAGGATACAGTGTAAGGATACAGTGTAAGGATACAGTGAAGTTTAACATTAGCGCGGTAAGACAAATTGGCACAATTTACATCACAAAATTAGGACTTACCTTGAAGTTACCTTGAGGTGCTTCCGGGGCTTAGCGTCCCCGCGGCCCGGTCGTCGACCAGGCCTCCTGGTTGCCGGACTGATCAACCAGGCTGTTGGACGCGGCTGCTCGCAGCCTGACGTATGAGTCACAGCCTGGTTGATCAGGTATCCTTTGGAGGTGCTTATCTAGTTCTCTCTTGAACACTGTGAGGGGTCGGCCAGTTATGCCCCTTATGTGTAGTAGGACGACGAGACAATTAGAAGTAGAATTAAAATAAACTAATGGTGCTATTATAGATATTTGCACGCCCAACAGGTTCTGGCCAGAACAAACACGCAGTCGCTCTAAAAGTGTATCGATATCCATTCAATGTTTCGGTTCGGAGTATGCTAATGGCTCGCGCGAGCACCACATTGCTCGCCCGAGTGTACACATTAGAGTGTGTAATGGCTCGCGCGAGCACCACATTGCTCGCCCGAGTGTACACATTAGAGCGTGTACAAGATCAAGTCTCCTGACAGGATTTCTTTACCCATGTCAAGTCTATTTCATATTACCTGCTAATCGAGAATAGAGCGGTGAATAATAGGGATAATTCCCACCACGAAGCCTACGGCTGGGCTGCGTGTACTTAGAGGTCTAGGGTGGTCCAAGTGAATAGATTGATGATTGATAAAGATTAAACCACCCAAGATAAATGAATACTTGCTTGTGTATACTTGAAGCCTCCGTGTCCGAACACGGGCATCAGTTGGTCAGGTGTATACAGGAGAAGATTGATTGATGAAGATTAAGCCACCCAAAAGGTGGCACGGGCATGAATAGCCCGTAAGTGGTGGCCCCTTTTGAGCCATTATTTGAGCATTCAAGAGCTGATACTGGAAATCTGTGGAGGTGCGACTGCACCCTGCGTGACGGGAGATGTCTCCCGTCACAGGAGAACACTACTTCTTGGCTCTTGAAAGCAGACTTAGAATTACGGGCTATTCATGCCCGTGCCACCTCTTGGGGTGGCTTCATCTTCATCAACCAATCAATCAGACTTGGAAGTTTCTCTTCCCACAACTACCCAACCACTTGGACTGGACGGTAGAGCGACGGTCTCGCTACTTGTAGGTCGGCGTTTAATTCCCGACCGTCCAAGTGGTTGGGCACCATTCCTTCCCTCCGTCCCATCCCAAAAACATTCCCACGATCCCTTCCAAATGCTATATAGTCGTTATGGCTTGGCGCTCTCTCCTGGCAAGTGCCTGTCTTCCCACAACTGTCTTAAGACATACTCTACTAGTTTTCCTCTGGAACACGACTCTTCAATCTGTCGGCAACCAGGTTCCCAATTACTGTTGGGTAAACAGGGGCGAGCAGTTAGGGAACGATGTCCAATCCAGACCTCTCCGGTTCAATCGAATCCAATCCTCTTGCTTCTACGCTGGATCACTCCAGTCTCAGCTGCCGTAGCAATCGTTAGACAAGATCTTGTCTTCCGCTGTTACCAAGGTCCCACTCGACCCGGACTCTGTAAATGCACTGTTACCATCTTGAGGTTATCTTGAGATGATTTCGGGGCTTTAGTGTCCCCGCGACCCGGTCCTCGACCAGGCCTCCACCCCCAGGAAGCAGCCCGCGACAGCTGATTAACACCCAGGTACCTATTTACTGCTAGGTAACAGGGGCATAGGCTGAAAGAAACTCTGCCCATTGTTTCTCGCCGGCGCCTTGGATCGAACCCAGGACCATAGGATCACAAGTCCAGCGTGCTGTTCACTCGTCCGACCAGCTCCCTGTATACTATGTATACTATGCGATTTTTTTCCCCTCGGGGATTTACCAGCGCGGGCCCTAAGCCCCCCTGGCTGGCCCTATCAAGTGTGACACAAGTATGTTGACCAATCCACACAATAGAAAATGGAGCGACGACGACGTTTGGGTCCGTCCTGGACCATTCTCAAGTCGATTGTGGACTTGAGAATGGTCCAGGACGGACCGAAACGTCGTCGTCGTCCCTTCATTTTCTAGTGTGTGGATTGGTCAACATACATCAGCCACGTTATTGTGACTCATCGCCTGCAAGTGAGACCCATTTTGGTCTTAGGCTTTAGCCGGTCTTAGGGTGGTCTAGTGGTTAGTGCTCTCGCCTGGCACCTGCAGGCCCATGGTTCGATTCTCTCATATGGGGAAGTGTTCTGTTTGTTAAAATTCCTTGCGAGTTCATGCAAGTGTATGATATACTCACCCTACATATTTGGCCCGTCACCATAGCAACAGCTCACCCTACATATTTGGCCCGTCACCATAGCAACAGCTCACCCTACATATTTGGCCCGTCACCATAGCAACAGCTCACCCTACATATTTGGCCCGTCACCATAGCAACAGCTCACCCTACATATTTGGCCCGTCACCATAGCAACAGCTCACCCTACATATTTGGCCCGTCACCATAGCAACACCTCACCCTACATATTTGGCCCGTCACCATGGCAACACCTCACCCTACATATTTGGCCCGTCACCATGGCAACACCTCACCCTACATATTTGGCCCGTCACCATGGCAACACCTCACCCTACATATTTGGCCCGTCACCATAGCAACACCTCACCCTACATATTTGGCCCGTCACCGTGGCAACACCTCACCCTAGCATCCCCTCCCTCACCCTGCTGGATAAATGCCGGGTTAAAGAGATGATCGTTTTTATAATGAGTGGTTGGCTGTCGCTTTAAATGCCCCATTTAATTAGGGGGGAGCGGACCTTGAAGGACGGACTGCTTGGTCGCTGCTCCCAGTAACCACCACCACCACCAACCACCACCACCACCACTACCACCATCACCACCAGCGGTTAAAGTATTCAGGACAGGCGGTTGGCTGTCGCTTTAAATGCCCCATTTAATTAGGGGGGAGCGGACCTTGAAGGACGGACTGCTTGGTCGCTGCTCACAGTAACCACTACCACCACCACCACCAACCACCACCACCACCAGCCTCTCTATCACCAGCACTACCACCATCACCACCAGCGGTTAAAGTATTCAGGACAGGCGGTTGGCTGTCCAGATGATGTATTTGGATCAAACTACCTTGTTACGTCTTGACATTGTCTGGGGGACTCGGGAGAATACATCTTAGGAGTCATGTGCACCAGTTTATTGCTGGTTCCTGTTACCAGTTTACCCCCTGGCTCCTGTTACCAGTTTACCTCCTGGCTCCTGTTACCAGTTTACCCCTGGCTCCTGTTGCCAGTTTACCCCTGGCTCCTGTTACCAGTTTACCCCTGGCTCCTGTTACCAGTTTACCCCTGGCTCCTGTTACCAGTTTACCCCTGGCTCCTGTTACCAGTTTACCCCTGGCTCCTGTTACCAGTTTACCCCCTGGCTCCTGTTACCAGTTTACCCCTGGCTCCTGTTGCCAGTTTACCCCCTGGCTCCTGTTACCAGTTTACCCCTGGCTCCTGTTGCCAGTTTACCCCTAGCTCCTGTTACCAGTTTACCCCTGGCTCCTGTTGCCAGTTTACCCCCTGGCTCCTGTTACCAGTTTACCCCTTGGCTCCTGTTACCAGTTTACCCCTGGCTCCTGTTGCCAGTTTACCCCCTGGCTCCTGTTACCAGTTTACCCCTAGCTCCTGTTACCAGTTTACCCCTGGCTCCTGTTACCAGTTTACCCCTGGCTCCTGTTACCAGTTTACCCCTGGCTCCTGTTACCAGTTTACCCCTGGCTCCTGTTATATGATTGCGGGACGGGGTTTCCACGCCCCAGCGCCATCTGGACGGGAAGATTGCACACACACGTAATAACTGGCTTGTGATGGGAGCCAATAAGGGCGATATTGCTCTAACACCTCTAATACTGAAGCAGGTTGTTGGTGTGGCTTTCTCTTGTTCACGACCCCCACCACCATCCACCACCATCCATCACCATCCACAACCATCCACCACGGCTCGTTACCATCACCACTATCCACCACCACCACCACAGCACCATGGTAGAGCTGGCATAGTGTCCTTTGATGCTTGGCTACGTTATTGATTTTTTGGTGTCTGGCACGAGTGGCTAAGGCATGATGCTCCGAGGTGTAGAGCCAGGCCTGGTGTAGGGCCAGGTTGGTGTAGAGCCAGGCCTGGTGTAGAGCCAGGCTGGTGTGTAGGGCCAGGCTGGTGTAGAGCCAGGCCTGGTGTAGGGCCAGGCCTGGTGTAGGGTCAGGTTGGTGTAGGCTCAGGCTGGTGTAGAGCCAGGCTGGTGTATAGGGCCAGGCTGGTGTAGAGCCAGGCCTGGTGTAGGGCCAGGCTGGTGTAGAGCCAGGCTGGTGTGTAGGGCCAGGTTGGTGTAGAGCCAGGCCTGGTGTAGGGCCAGGCTGGTGTAGAGCCAGGCTGGTGTGTAGGGCCAGGCTGGTGTAGGGCCAGGCCTGGTGTAGGGCCAGGTTGGTGTAGAGCCAGGCCTGGTGTAGGGCCAGGTTGGTGTAGAGCCAGGCTGGTGTGTAGGGCCAGGCTGGTGTAGAGCCAGGCCTGGTGTAGGGCCAGGTTGGTGTAGAGCCAGGCCTGGTGTAGGGCCAGGCTGGTGTAGAGCCAGGCCTGGTGTAGGGCCAGGCTGGTGTAGAGCCAGGCCTGGTGTAGGGCCAGGCTGGTGTAGAGCCAGGCTGGTGTAGAGCCAGGCTGGTGTAGAGCCAGGCTGGTGTGTAGGGCCAGGCTGGTGTAGAGCCAGGCCTGGTGTAGGGCCAGGTTGGTGTAGAGCCAGGCCTGGTGTAGGGCCAGGCTGGTGTAGAGCCAGGCTGGTGTAGAGCCAGGCTGGTGTAGAGCCAGGCTGGTGTGTAGGGCCAGGCTGGTGTAGAGCCAGGCCTGGTGTAGGGCCAGGTTGGTGTAGAGCCAGGCCTGGTGTAGGGCCAGGTTGGTGTAGAGCCAGGCTGGTGTAGAGCCAGGCTGGTGTAGAGCCTGGCCTGGTGTAGGGCCATGCCTGGTGTAGAGCCAGGCTGGTGTAGAGCCAGGCTGGTGTAGAGCCAGGCTAGTGTAGAGCCAGTGTTAAGACTGGCTCTGTCCCGGGTGGGTGAGGTTTATGCTCTGTGCTGTAAAGCGTTATTGACAGTTAACTGGGGAGTGAGAGGGATGTAACACGGACCCAACACAGAACACTGATGCTACACAGACAGTGTATACATGTATGACTTGTATGTATGGATGAAACTGTATATTTAGTAAGAAAATCAGTAGGAGCTTTGAGAGGGGAGATTCGAACCCGCTCAGTTGGTAGTCCAAAGCTGGTACCCCCTAGACCACTACGCCACCACACGGGAAAAAGCACAGTAATGTGATATCACATTAACATGAGGTATCATTGTACAATCTATTTAGGCCTATGTCTGATTTGTTAATCACTAATGTACTAGCATGTCAATCATGTTTAAACCAATTAAGAACTGTAGAGTAAATATGACAAGGGTTATGAAGACAATTGACATGTATATATAAATCCAAACATCAGATTTATAACTTGACATAAACCTGAACAAAGACAAAAACTGATACAATATTAAAGATCTAATTAAATTCAGAAAATTAATTTAATATAAATTCGAATTTCAGAGTCATGTACCTTCACCTACTGAATCCTAGAGCATACTGCGTTCCCAGAGTCATGTCGGCTCCTACATCACCTCGCGAGGCTCAGACACTAGCTCCTCCCGTATTCTTGGGCCTTAACAAATATCACTGAGGCTACAGAACGAGTCTCTGTGAGGTAATTACCCCCCGTGGGAAAATTACCAACCATCTTACCTTCCCACCCAAGCCACACATCTGAAACTAAAGGACATGACCGTTTCGGGCCGTCCCGGACCATTATAGCGTCGTGTAATGAAAGAGTAATCCATCTCTTTGTATAGATGGATTACGAAGTTCTACAGGGTTAGGCCCTAGTATTCTGCCATCTTCTGTCTCGTTTCGTTAATTTTTCATCGTCTTCAGGTGTTGAAGAACCTCAACACTCCGTGGTTGGGTTCTTGACCCAAATGAGAAATAGTATGGGGTGTAGGGTCGATCCTTGAGGAACCCCGCTTGGTACCCTATGGCAGTCCAGCTTCTTGTTCCAATATTGTGGCTGTCTCTCGTCTGTCGAGTGCTCCTCCAGATGTTGTTGTTGTTTCAGATTTAGCTACTCAGGACGAAGTGTCCATGTAGCACGGGCTATGGTGAGCCCGTAATCCAGATGTTACCGTAGCCTGCTTCTATACTGTTGTGATGGAGGCTCGTACACTCGAGTGCCCAAAGCGTCTTAGTTGTGTAGAAATGTGTAGTCTGTCTAATCATCTCTGCTGTCTTATTTTTGGTAGTTTGTCGTCGAATTCCAGTATGTCCGTTAGACATTATTTTATTTGTATTTACATACACATGTTTCACTTGACACATTTTATTATGGTGAACAATGGACCTGCTTATTCCAGTTTGCACTGTTCTGCTTTCTTCAAAATTCATCCAAGAGTTCTCGTCTAATGGCACGTTTAAGGGACCTATTTTGATAACTGCAGATTACGTTCAACGCTGTCTTTATTTACTAGCCGCCTCCAGATTGGCGGCAACCATCAATCAATTTACATAACGTTAACCTATTTAGATGTTCCACTAAACTTATCCCTATTTTTCTGTCAGAGTCCGTTTGTGCGTGTGTGCGTGTTTGACTTTTAGGACGCAGCCTCCTCGCTATTAGTAAGGAATGGGTCTTTTTTTTTTTCCTCCTGACCCTCAAGTGCTTGATAATGGCTGCTCTTAAAAATCTGAATTCCGGTGACTTCCACTATCGCTCCCAGTTTGTTTCTCTTTTGTGTGTGTGTGTGGGGGGGGGGAGTTGTTGGGGGACACGAATGGGTTGTTTGGTGTTGGTTCATGAACTGGAGACCAAGCGGTGTACCTTTGTGATGACAGAAGTATTAACTACCCTCGGGGTGATGATGTACCAGTCTTAGTGAACTGGTGCTAAGTAGAGCCAAGACCTCCCAGTGGTAGTGGTGGTCCAACGGTGGTTCCTGTGTTCAGGTAATGGTATACCAGTACTTAGCAATGGTGGTGATGTTGCCTTTATGGCTTCACAGTGGTGGTGTTCCAGCGGTAGTTTCCAGCGATGAAAGATAGTGTGTGTGGGAGAGCAAAGGCGTTGCCTTAGTTGACAAGTGTTTCACTGAGCTGGACGATGCCTGGAGGCGGCCCTCTTTATCTCAGCGATGTTGTGCGGCCCGGGAGAGGGAGAGAGGGGGAGGCTCGGGCTGTTATAAGACGAGGAGGAGGATGAGGAGAGACATGGGAGCCAGGGTGAAGAGTAAGAGGATGCCAGGAGGAGGAACGCCGTCCTAGATCATCCACTTTACTCTCGGTCTGCCAGGCCCTCACGGTCCTCAGATCTCTCTCTCAGGAGTACTCTGGCTCTCTGGGGCGTCTTGCCTCCCTCCCTCCTTCCTCAAACACACTCTCTCTCTCTCTCTCTCTCTCTCTCTCTCTCTCTCTCTCTCTCTCTCTCTCTCTCTCTCTCTCTCTCTCTCTCTGTCTCTCTCTCTCTCTGTCTCTCTGTCTCTCTCTCTCTCTGTCTCTCTCTCTCTCTGTCTCTCTCTCTCTCTCTCTCTCTCTCTCTCTCTCTCTCTCTCTCTCTCTCTCTCTCTCTCTCTCTCTCTCTCTCTCTCTCTCTCTCTCTCTCTCTCTCTCTCTCTCTCTCTCTCTCTCTCTCTCTCTCTCTCTCTCTCTCTCTCTCTCTCTCTCTCTCTCTCTCTCTCTCTCTCTTGCACTTGTCCTAACCCTTGCATTCCATTCTCTCTCTTCCATCTTCTCTCATCTCAGGCCGCCACCCGCCTATCTTCAATCTCCTTCGAGGAATTGTTTCATTTCCTGCTCGATCGTTCGAGATCTCGTACTCTCGTGGATTTCCTCGCTTTCTTCTCTTTTATTCCTGTATCTGCCTTCCTTCGCCTTTCTTGAGCTCTTTCTCGTTTCTTACCTCTTCTCTCCGTTTACTTACCGGTACCTGTTTCTTTGCGTCACTTCTTCCCTCTTCGATTGCATTTGCTGCTGCTTCTTTTGCTCTTCCGTTCTGCTTCTTTCTGCACTTTTATTGTCTCTCTTACTGCTTTATCTTTCTAGTGTCTCCTTTATTTTGTAGGTGTCCTCTTTCCTCTTAATTATATACTTTGCTCAATTCCAGTTCCTACCACCACCACTTCCTGTGCTTCCTTTAGTTTCCCTCCCTCCTTCTCTCTCATCCATGAGGAGAGAGAGAGAGAGAGAGAGAGAGAGAGAGAGAGAGAGAGAGAGAGAGAGAGAGAGAGAGAGAGACTGAGACTGACTTCGCTTGCCTGCGAGAGACACAAAGAGGACCAGCGTGCCTGGTCCTTCTTTGGTATGTTTGGTGTGTGTGTGTGTGTGTGTGTGTGTGTGTGTGTGTGTGTGTGTGTGTGTGTGTGTGTGTGTGTGTGTGTGTGTGTGTGTTTACATTGTGGCCCCGCCCCCCCTCTCCCACCACAACATTCACTCGCTGGGTAATTTATGGATGGCTTCAAGTATTTGAACAGCGATGTGTTTCGGGGCATCACCAGAGTAGGTGGTGTACTGGCCTACTAGTGCTCCCCTGCCAGTGCTTGTGTGTACCAGTGACTACAGGGCAAGTGAGGTGCCAGCTCACTTCCTAAGCTACTGGGAACAAGTTCCAAGTAGCACGGGCTATGGTGAGCCCGTAGTGAACTTACCTGGCACAGGAGCGGTGCCATCACGTGCTTGCGCGCTGGTTCTATATTCTTTTAATATAGAGATGGTGCTCTTGTCCACTACTGTCTACACTATGGACACGTGTTGCTACGGCGGTGTGTCCACTCATAGGATGAGTGGACACACCGCCACCGACCAGGCATCCACTCATAGGATGAGTGGACACACCGCCACCGACCAGGCATCCACTCATAGGATGAGTGGACACACCGCCACCGACCAGGCATCCACTCATAGGATGAGTGGACACACCGCCACCGACCAGGCATCCACTCATAGGATGAGTGGCGCTGCCCAATAAACTCGCCCCTCGGGGCAAAATTTACAAAAAAAATAAAAAAAATAACTATTGACACGTCAATATATGAAGTAAAAATTACAAATCGCTATGAAAAAAAAATCTACAGAACACACACACAAAAATCTCAAAATTACCCACAAAAAATGCCCACGTCTGTGGTAGAAAATAATAAAAATATATATATACTGTAGTGTCCATATTGTGGAAAGTACCAATAAGTACTTTCAAGTTAGCAGGATGGGCTGACTAACCTTTACCAAAACTTAAACATATTCTTCCAATAACCATTTCTTTTTTCTCGTGACGAATTATTTGCACTAGATTCGTGGTCTAGTGATGAGAGTGTGTAGTTACCCTATGAATTGTTTTACAATAATAACAACATTTTGTAGGTCTGAAGTATGGTAATTGGTCCTTTCTCAAGAAAATTGATCGGTAACGTTGACCAGACCACACACTGGAAGGTGAAGGGACGACGACGTTTCGGTCCGTCTTGGACTATTCTCAAGTCGATTACTTTAGCCACGTTATTGTGACTCGCCGCCTGATCGGTAACGTGTTTCATTTAGTTTGTTCGTTCGAGTGCACGTGTGTTCAACCAAGCCTCGTCAGTTTTGAAGTTGATGTTGCATGCAAGTAACTGACTGACTTGACTCAATGAACAATGAAAATCGACAAAGATAAATATCTTAAAAAAGAAATATAATTGCTTCCAAAATAATGAAATTGCATTTTCATTTATCTCTCTGTAACTACACCGTCCTTCTTCCGCCCGACCTCTACCCCCCCCCTTCCCCTCTATCTCCCTCTCCCCTTTGTCGTCTCCCCTCTTCCCCCCCCCGCCCCAGCTGCCTCAGTTACGGCGCCCCCTACTGAGGTGAAGTGTTAATAAGAAGATCAGGATCAGGGGTTATGAATATGAGGGGAATGAATATGAGGGGAGGGTGCTGGCACAGGATGCTCCACAGAACAATGGTTATTACAAGGATGAAAGTGTCCCCCCTCAGTCTTGTGCTGGGGGGGGGGGGGAAGTGTGTGATCCCGTCCCCTCAGTCTTGTGCTGGGGGGGGGGGGGAGTGTGTGTCCTTCCCCCCCCCATCCCAAATCCTTATCCTGACCCCTTCCAAGTGCCATATAGTCGTAATGGCTTGGCGCTTTCCCCTTGATAGTTGCCCTTCACGTGTAGAGGTGACGCCAGACGGCCAGCCCCCGGGGGCTATGTTACCTATGATGTCTGTAAGGTAAATAATGAGTGTGTGGCTGTGGTGTTGAGGCGAGCAGCTGTCACAACACAACAGTGAGCGCACTGTGTCACTCTCGGTCATTACTCATGTCTGACGTCATACACATTATGCAAACAGTGTCGTTTGACCCTCCAAGTGACGTCAGTGGTTGTTAGCCTAATGCAGTGGCTGGATGTCCGTCTCCCTTGCCATTAGTGCTTAGGAAATTATATGTACAATTTCGCTCCACTGCCCTTAGTCTTAGTTACAAAGTGGGCGCCTGATAGCTGGGTGGACAGCGCTTCAGATTCGTAGTCCTGAGGTTCCGGGTTCGATCCCCCGGTGGAGGCAGAGACAAATGGGCAAAATGTTTCTTTCACCCTGATGCCCGTGTTACCTAGCAGTAAATAGGTACTTGGGAGTTAGCTGCTACGGGCTGCTTCCTGGGGGTGGAGGCCTGGTCGAGGACCGGGCCGCGGGGACACCAAGCCCCGAAATCATCTCAAGATAACCTCTCGTCCAGGTCATTCCACTTGTGTACAGTCCAATAGGTCGTTCCAGCAAGGAACTTTTTCAGTGTCAGAATAGTTAACAAATGGAATGCACCAGGCAGTGATGTGGTGGAGGCTGACTCTATACACAGTTTCAAATGTAGATATAAAAGAGCCCAATAGGCTCAGGAATCTGTTGACCCGTTGATTGACGGTTGAGAGGCGGGACCAAAGAGCCGAAGCTCAACCAGGCGAGTACCTGCGGGACACAATTACGCCAACAAAGTATTTCCTTACACCCTCAAACTTTTACAGGTCTCCAGTTTCCAAGTATATCCTCTCGTTCATTTATTATGTACCCACCAGTGTAATTATAAAATGTGCTTCCCTTCCCTAGTTAATTTTCTTAATAGAAGGAGAGAGAGGGGGAGAGAGAGAGAGGGAGAGAGGGAGGGGGAGAGAGGGAGGGGGAGAGAGGGAGGGGGAGAGAGGGAGGGGGAGAGAGGGAGGGGGGAGAGAGGGAGGGGGAGAGAGGGAGGGAGAGAGGGAGGGAGAGAGGGAGGGAGAGAGAGAGGGAGAGAGAGAGGGAGAGAGAGAGGGAGAGAGAGAGGGAGGGAGAGAGAGAGGGAGGGAGAGAGGGAGGGAGAGAGGGAGGGAGAGAGGGAGGGAGAGAGGGAGGGAGAGAGGGAGGGAGAGAGGGAGAGAGAGAGGGAGAGAGAGAGGGAGAGAGAGAGGGAGAGAGAGAGGGAGAGAGAGAGGGAGAGAGAGAGGGAGAGAGAGAGGGAGAGAGAGGGAGAGAGAGAGAGGGAGAGAGAGAGGGAGAGAGAGAGAGGGAGAGAGAGAGAGGGAGAGAGAGAGAGAGAGAGAGAGAGAGAGAGAGAGAGAGAGAGAGAGAGAGAGAGAGAGAGAGAGAGAGAGAGAGAGAGAGAGAGAGAGAGAGGTAAATTATCTCCCCCCTGAACGTTCTGTTCATGGTAAGAATTACCAGGGTAGGACACTGGACGTGATGTACCATAAGGACCATATACCGCCCTCAGGAGCCATGGTCGTCACCACCAGGAGCCCCGGTGGGAACACAACACCAGGTGCCCTCACGTACCCTCTCTCATTCACCCCAATCGATTCCGGAATGATGCTTGGATGCCCTTACGGAAGATTAGATGCTGTAAACTTACAAGTGTATGTTTTTCATGAGTGCCTCCGAGGGTCCTCCCAGTGCCAGTTATCGTTGCCTCATCACGGTGGCGCCGGTGTCCAATACGGAGGAGTGTGTACAGGTGTACAGCCTTCCTTAGAGGTGTACAGGTGTGTGCACATGTTGTTGTTTAAGATACAGCTACTCGGAACAAAAAGTTCCAAGTAGCACGGGCTATGGTTAGCCCGTAGTGGACTTACCTGGCACAGGAGCGGGGCAAGTAGCACGGGCTATGGTTAGCCCGTAGTGGACTTACCTGGCACAGGAGCGGGGCAAGTAGCACGGGCTATGGTGAGCCCATAGTGGACTTACCTGGCACAGGAGCGGGGCAAGTAGCACGGGCTATGGTGAGCCCATAGTGGACTTACCTGGCACAGGAGCGGGGCAAGTAGCACGGGCTATGGTGAGCCCGTAGTGGACTTACCTGGCACAGGAGCGGGGCAAGTAGCACGGGCTATGGTGAGCCCGTAGTGGACTTACCTGGCACAGGAGCGGGGCAAGTAGCACGGGCTATGGTTAGCCCGTAGTGGACTTACCTGGCACAGGAGCGGGGCAAGTAGCACGGGCTATGGTGAGCCCGTAGTGGACTTACCTGGCACAGGAGCGAGGCAAGTAGCACGGGCTATGGTGAGCCCATAGTGGACTTACCTGGCACAGGAGCGGGGCAAGTAGCACGGGCTATGGTGAGCCCATAGTGGACTTACCTGGCACAGGAGCGGGGCAAGTAGCACGGGCTATGGTTAGCCCGTAGTGGACTTACCTGGCACAGGAGCGGGGCAAGTAGCACGGGCTATGGTGAGCCCATAGTGGACTTACCTGGCACAGAGCGGGGCTGTAACTGTGTACAGATGACTATACGTGTCTTTATAGTATATCTTGTACGCGGGGAATATACACTCAAGTGGCCTTGTGCGTCACACAACGACATCCATCAAAATCTACACGATTTTGATGGATGTGTATTGCGATACAACTTGTCAAGGAGGTGGATGGGTGTATATAGAGATCCATTACTCCAACAGTAGCATAGACACAAAGGTCTAGGACATAGCAACAAACGTGTTTAATAGGCATGCATGGAGGGAACTATCAAGGGGAAAGCGCCAAGCCATTACCACTATATAGCACTTGGAAGGGGTCAGGATAAGGATTTGGGATGAGACGGGGGGGATGGGAATGGTGCCCAACCACTTGGACGGTCGGGGATTGAACGCCGACCTGCATGAAGCGAGACCGTCGCTCTACCGTCCAGCCCAAGTGGTTGGGTTAACAAGAAACTGTTGTTCTGAAATCCTATATCAACCGGATATCATCAATGGCATTGAGATCTCTAGAAGGAGATTTGATTACGCATTTTGGTTTTACAAGGTAGCCAACTCCATCAAAATATTAAATATGTGCCCAACTCCCAACAATGGGCAGAGTTTCTTCCACCCTATGCCCCTGTTACCTAGCAGTAAAATAGGTACCTGGGTGTTAGTCAGCTGTCACGGGCTGCTTCCTGGGGGTGGAGGCCTGGTCGAGGACCGGGCCGCGGGGACACTAAAGCCCTGAAATCATCTCAAGATAACTCGGTTAATGATTAATCAACCAATGAATCCACGGAATAACTGGGATCTGTCATTTGATTTTGTACATGCACTCAAGAAAGGTAGTGTACATTTGTACATTTATTACAACAGTTGACACTATGCAGGTATATACTACCCGCATGCGTGCCTGGTTTGTTTGATACGGGAGACACGTAGGTGCACAGACCCGGATAGTACAGTGTTGCGGTGTGTAGTAGGCGGGCGTCCGCTGGCTGCTCAACTTGGCTGTATAAATTAACACGCAGACCAAACAGCGTGTTACGGGCTGTTCATGCCCGTGCCACCTCTTGGGTGGCTTAATCTTTATCAATCAAACAGCGTGTCTGGTGGTGGTGGTGAGTCTGTCAGGGTTATCTTGAGGTTATCTTGAGATGATTTCGGGGCTTTTTAGTGTCCCCGCGGCCCGGTCCTCGACCAGGCCTCCACCCCCAGGAAGCAGCCCGTGACAGCTGACTAACATCCAGGTACCTATTTTACTGCTAGGTAACAGGGGCATAGGGTGAAAGAAACCCTGCCCATTGTTTCTCGCCGGCACCTGGGATCGAACCCAGGACCACAGGATCACAAGCCCGTGTGCTGTCCGCTCGGCCGACCGGCTCCTCCTCCTCAGGGTGCATGTACTCGCTTACATGTATTCACATGTAGGTGTTTAAAGGGTCGAGTAATGACTCCCTAGTCAAGGGGATTATGGGCTATTCATGCCCGTGCCTCCTCTTGTGTGGCTTAATCGTCATTGGTCAATCAATGTAAAGGGGATTCGGAGTGTCGGCTTTTAATTAAATTATCGTCACTACCGCTTCAAACGCCTTGTCTTCTCTGTATTTACCAGGTGTTGTGTGTGACCACATTCCTTCACTCCCCAGCCAGTCAGGCTGTGTATCTACCTACTCTCCCAGTTGTACTTGAGGGGGTTGAGCTTTGGCTTTTTGGTCCAGTCTCTCAACCGTCAACAGCTGTACAGGTTCCTGAGCCTATTGAGCTCTGTCATATCTTCATTTGAAACTGTCTGTGGAATCTGGCTCCACCTCCGAAGGCATTCCATTTGTGATCAACTCTGACACTGACAAAATATCTTTCTAACGTCTTTGGGACTCATTTAGGTACGTGTCACTGAGTTATTGTGTAGATAATTAATTGGTTGTTGCTTGGAAACTTGAAAGGTCTTTTGAGGAGTTAAAAAATTGTATGTAGGTGGACATATAAAACGCCGACCTGCATGAGACGAGACCGTCGCTCTACCGTCCAGCCCAAGTGGTTGAGCCCGGTCATAAGGAAGACTTAAGAGCCTTATAAATGCAGCGTAAGAGACTAAGCCCTTCACCACATCATGCACCGCTCCTGTGCCAGGTAAGTCCATAACGGGCACACCACAGCCCGTTTTACTTGCCCCGCTCTTGTGTCAGGTAAGTTACGGGCTCACCATAGCCCGTGCTACTTGGAGCTTGTTCCGAGTAGCTGAATCTATAACAACAACAACAACTGAGCCCTTCGAAGAGAGACGTGGCCGTTGTCGTTGTTGTTAAAGATTTAGCTACTCAGGACGAAGTGTCCATGTAGCACGGCCTATGGTGAGCCCGTAAGTAAGACGTGGCCGGACAAGCGGACGGTAAATATTCTCACGCGCCTCGCCGCACCTCTATTGCCTTGGAATCGTGTCCTTAAGTGGTCACCTTGGATTAGCGGGAACCTGTTGCTTAGGAGAGTGTGTGTCGTAGTGAGAGACAACGGGCGTGCCAAAGTGGCCACCGCCGCCGCCAGCCAGGTGTGTGGTGTGGTGTGTTCCAGCGGCGGCACCTGCACATCCCACCCCTGGACGCCTCCTACCACCTGGTGTGTCCTTGTAGCACCTTGGAGCGTTCCTTACCAGGGGACGTCTTATTGTAGTTGACTGATCCTAACAGGTGAGGCTTACTAGCAGGTGTGTGAGTGTTGGGTGCCAGCGAAGGCCCGGGCGACGCGGGATTTAGGCGACACGTGACCTGGGCGATACGGGACCTGGGCGATACGTCCCCGGGCAAGATAGAGGCCGGATACTAATCTTGTGAACGCGAGGCAGCCGGCGCCCCGCCCGCCTTCATTGTTGTCAATGATCGGGAGTGGAGAAAATTCATCCCAAATTTGGTGTGTTTCAACGTGAGGGGATTGTACCGTTCTCTGACTTCCCGCCTCCTCGGGGCGGGAAGAGGGGCGTCGGAGGTAGAACTACTTGACGACAGTGCCCGAGTGCATGGGGGGGGGGGGAATTGTGTGAAGCCCCGGCCAGGCTTCAGTGGAAGCCTCGGGATCCTTGTGGGTGCCGTAGCACCCCAGGTTGCAATTATTTTGACCCTGTCGTGGCGCAGTCGCCTAAAGCGGGCATCTGGGGACACCCAGGGCATAAATTCGAACCTTCATCACGGCTTCTGTGAATTTATTCATTAATATATCAAGATAATGTGATTTCTGTGTAGTGTAAGGGTTAATAGTGTCCCCCAGGGGGAGGGGGGAGGGGGGGGGGCAGGATGGTGGCCCTCTGTGGTGTTGAGGGTCGGGAACAAGATCCCAGTAGTCGGGGAGCGGAGTTTATAAAGGGTCGACCTAATCCGGTTAAGAAGGTTCCTGTCGCTCGCCGTTCGGGGAATGGCTAAAGCTCTTACCCAGCCACTTGGGCTGGACGGTAGAGCGACGGTCTCGCTTCATGCAGGGCGGCGTTCAATCCCCGACCGTCCACAAGTGGTTAAGCACCATTCCTTTCTCCCTCCGTCCCATCTCAAATCCTTATCTTGACCCCTTCCCAGTGCTATATAGTCGTAATGGCTTGGCGCTTTCCCCCCCTCTCTGATAATTCCCTCCCCCCCTCAGCTCCGCCCATGTTGTTGTTGTTTTAGATTCAGCTACTTAGAACAAAAGTACCAAAGTAGCACGGGCTATGGTGAGCCCGTAGTGGACTTACCTGGCACGGGAGTGGGGCGCCTATGCCAGCACAACACTCGCTGTATCCTGCATGCTCACACAGGAATCACACTAACGTGATGCAACAAATGAACAAATCCACAAGGGCCGTGACGAGGACAAATCTCTGTCTGACTATACCCTGTCGTAGCTCAGTCGATTAAGGCAGTGTTTGGGATGCTCCCGGACGCAGGTTCGAATCCTCGTCACGGCCCTTGTGGATTTGTTCATCCTGCCTGCTCCTCCGGACACCGGCGGCCTGGGCACCGCCCGCCTCACTACGCTTGCAACAGGTACACGTTGAATGATTGTAAAACAGATGCAAACCTTGTTACTGATATTGCGAGTTTTTCCCGTCCCTCGGGTACTTGGAGATGCTAATTCTGCGCGCGCGCACACACACACACACACACACACACACACACACACACACACACACACACACACACACACACACACACACACACACACACACACACACACACACACACACGCGCGCGCGTTGCCTGCTCTTGTCAGTACAAAGTTTGCATTTGTTGATTCATTCTTCAGTAACGAGTGATTTAAGCAGTTAAATAAAAAAATTATCGTTTTGAATTGGTAGGGAGAGTAGTGGGTGAGAATAACGAAACCATCTCTCTCCCCGAGAGATGGGAAGGGAACGGAACTATGAAGGGAAAGCGCCAAGCCATTACGACTATATAGCACTGGGAAGGGGCCAGGATAAGGATTATGGGATGGGACGGGGGGAAAGGAATGGTGCCCAACCATTTGTGGACGGTCGGGGATTGAACGCCGACCTGCATGAAGCGAGACCATCGCTCTACCGTCCAGCCCAAGTGGTTCGAGAGATGGGAGATAACTTAAGATGGTCTCGTGTTAATTGCCAGTCTTGTGATGCAGTGATATCCGAATGTCGAGTGTCTGGTCATATCTACTTGTGGAGCTCTAGATGGAGTGTACCTTCTCTACCCCTCCTCCCCCCCCCTCACACCTCATTTGAAGTGCTCACTTCTCTGGCACTGAGGAAATATACTCACCTAGTTGTGCTTACGGGTGGTTGAGGTCTGGCTCTTTGATCCCACCTCTCAACCACCAATCAACTGGTGTACAGATTCCTCAGCCTACTGGGCTCTATCATATCTACATTTGAAAAAACTGTGTATGGAGTGAGCCTCCACCACATCACTTCCTGGGTGATGTGGTGGAGGCTCACTCCATACACACTAGGCCGATATTGTGTGTGTGTGTGTGTGTGGGTGTGTGTGTGTGTGTGTGTGTGTGTGTGGGTGTGTGTGTGTGTGTGAGAGGAGTGTGTACGGGGCAAGATAGGTGTAGACCAGAAGCCGCTCAGGGAGACGAAGATGCTATACTTTCACGTTGAGCTTTCCGGAGAGGAGAAGCAAGGATCACATGGATACATTTTCGCCAAGTGACTGGTAGAGGGAAGGATGAGAGCTTCCTCCTTCCGCTGGGGAGCTTGACGAGTCCCTCACACTGTCATTAACTCGTTCTCAGAGACGCAACGGCAGGGCCTCTTGAGTCCCGCTCAAGACGAGCTTCAAGATTTATTGCATCTCTCATTAAAAGTTCATAAGTTACTTTTTTGTCGTTCTGGGGGATGGTTAAAGCTCCCCTCAGCTCTAAACGTTCCATGGAAGATTGATTAGCTTGAGGGGAGCGGGGTGATGGAGGGAGGGAGAGTGCGGCGGTGGTGGGGGGAGCGGTGAGATTGTGGTGGGGGGGGGAAGACAGCGGGGGTGGGGGGAGAGAAGTGGGGGGGGGAGGGTTTGGAGCAGTGGGGACAGGAAGAGTGAGGAAGGTTTGAGTCTGTTTGAGTGTCTCGAGAGCGCTGCAGCTCAGGAGAAAATTGCAGAAAAAGTGGCGGTGTGGGCGTGTGGGTGTGGGCGTGGGTGTGGGTGTGGGGCGTGGGTGTGGGGTGTGGGGTGTGGGTGTGGGTGTGTGGGCGTGGGTGTGGGCGTGTGGGCGTGGGGTGTGGGTGTGGGCGTGGGCGTGGGCGTGGGTGTGGGGTGTGGGCGTGGGTGTGGGTGTGTGGTGTGGGTGTGGGCGTGGGGTATGGAGTGGTGAGATTGTCTTTCATTCCACTCATGTTAACTGTGATGACATTCGAGCTATGACCGCCCTCCCCCCCACAGACACACCCACACAGGTCAAGCTTCAAGGCACAGTTAGGTAAGCACATGCTATAAGAATGGTCCGACAAGTGGCTGCTAGAGTTGAACCTCACTAAATGCAAAGTGATGAAGATGCGAGCTTGAAAGAGGAGAGACTAAGACTTCCTTTTCCACGTAGCAGCGGAAAAGTATGTAATACTAATACTAATAATAATCATGTACTTAGACGTGATTAGATCCACCACGAGCCTAACAACTGGACACCACCCACAACAGTTTCCTAGAATGCTGTTGCTTTAGATTCAGCTACTCGGAACATAAAGTTCCAAGTAGCACCGGCTATGGTGAGCCCGTATAGCATTACCTTAGAACTCTTGTCTACCTATTATACTGTATCAAGTGAGAGGAAACGAGGGGCAATCATTTGTGTCCCGCGCAGGGATCGAACCCGGGATCGTAGAGTTGAGGACGACACAAACAGTGAAGGTCAGGTTAGGGCTGCGCGTTGAATGGGTAAGCTTTAAACACCAGGTGTGACGACACCGACCAAACAGGTGGGTCGGGAGTTATCGCAGCTGACCGTATTGAGCTGAACCTCACCCCCCCCCCCCGTAACAAACAAACCATTAAAGCTGCAAGACAAGAACACACAAACTCATACAAACAAACACACTGCAGCTAAAACTAGAACAAGCACAGTCGTTATCCCCTTTTACACCGTATTTGCACTGTGACCAGTGTATGTATATATATATATATATATATATATATATATATATATATATATATATATATATATATATATATATATATATATATATATATATATATATATATATCTAGGGGAGATCTCGGAAGGTTTTACGACAACACTGACCTCAGACATTGTTTATCACCATCCCTTTATGGACCCGTAGCCTCCACACACACGCACACTCACGCACACTCACGCACACTCTCGCACAGTACGTCAGGGTCACGTCTATAGTCACGGCAGAACAATGTCGGCGTGTTAGTTCATGCTTGGCTATTTACCAGCTCAAGGCTGTTATTATTTTGTTGTGAATTTGTGCTCTGCTAATTGTGAGTTGAGCGGTGCGGCTACTGGCTGGGGGCGACGTCCCCGCCCCTACCACTTCAACATGTGTAACTATGGACGGAGTCTGCTTCCACCACCTCACCGTAGATGCGTTACAATTACTCTGACCGTGTTGTGTCTTCTAATGTCTCTTTGAGTCATTAGGGTTATTAGTTTCCATAACATGTATGCTCGTGTAGGTGTATCATTAACGGCAAATTGTCTGTCCTTATTCAAAATATGTCCATTCCTATGAGGATTTTGTAAGGGGAAATGTCTCCCGAAACTCTTCAAGCTTCCAGTGACATGAGGAGGTTTAATTCCTTTTGTCTTTCCATATCCTAAGCCTGATAACAAAGTCAGGTGTAGTCTGCCTCTGTTCCCACCTCTGTATACAAACCAAATAGCCCCGGGACTACACTGGTGACTTTCAGACTTTATTGAGCTTCATTTTTCGTTCAATAAAACCAGCACTACACTGGCGCTGCACATTCCAGTATTGGTCTGACATATGTGGTTATAAAAGATCGTGAACGACTCCATATATGCGACTGGTGATATCCGTTTGACATGGGCTTCTGTCCCGCCTTTCATTGTCTTGTGTGTGCTCAGCTGACCTGTCTGTGTGTCACAGTGCTCTTTGTGTGATGACCTGATTTCTGTCTTATACTTGACCGCTCTGAGTGGCCTCGTATACCATCCCGTCCTGAATAGTACATTGCATTTTGACCTATCATTTCCACAAGGCCGAAAACTGGTGTACTGACAGTGGTAGCGGCTCGTGGAATTGACTTGATGTCCCGCTTTCTGTTGGTGGGTCCTCGGGTGGGTTAGGTTCGGGCAATTTAGCGATGTTTGGAAGGCTGGGGAGAACGTGTTGCATATAAGAGAGAACTGGATAAGCACCTCCAAAGGATACCTGATCAACCAGGCTGTGACTCATACGTCAGGCTGCGAGCAGCCGCGTCCACAAGCCTGGTTGATCAGTCCAGCAACCAGGAGACCTGGTCGACAACCGGGCCGAGGGGACGCTAAGCCCCGGAAGCACCTCAAGGTAACCTAGATGGTGTCACCTACATGTGTTTTCAAGGTCTAGCTGTTCTGTGTTATCCTTATCGCCTAAACCTTTATTGATAACTAGATAACTGAGGAAATTCTTTCTAACATCACTGGCTTCTTCGTGTCCCTTTACGTCTGTATCCCCTGTCTGCTTTTTTTGCATTAAAAAATGGTGCTTTGTTTACTTCGTCAGTTTCCCCATTTAATTTATATGTCGCTAACATGTCCCCCTCTCAATTCCTCTTCATTTCTAGCGTGGTGAGATCTAGGCTTCGCAGTTTCTTCCTGGTAGCTCAGCCCCTCAACTCAGGACTCGTTCCTTGGTAGTGGTAGTGGAACCTAGATACTGGCAGTGTTAGCACATAAAAATGTATATTGACACAACATACTCAACACACACACACACACACACACACACACACACACACACACACACACACACACACACACACACACACACACACACACACACACACACACAGTGATACAGCATTCTACTTACAGATGAACCATGAAGCGATAGACTCATGCTCACACTACGCACACAAACACACACTCTCAGCTGGTGACCTAACCAACATACCAAGCCACAAACACAGCTTAACAATAACAACTGATATCCAAGACCTACACACACAGCAGGCATCACACACAGCAGGCACCACACACAGCAGGCATCACACACAGCAGGCATCACACACATCGTGACACCCAGAATAGACTCGCCCACTAAGCACCAGTAAACTAGCCACAAAAAGTACAGGCATCCACTTCTACAATGTCAGGCTTACTCAGTAATAAGATCTATCCTGTCAACTTGACTGACTCAGGTTGCTATCTTCCTCTCCCACCACTCTGCAGTATCGCTGCCCTTGGAGAGATTCCTCACTGCAGCGTCCTTGCCTCCTTTGAGATTGCAAGTACTGAGGTTTGATAGCAAGTTTGAATATAACCAGACTTGGTTCTGTAAGTACCGTGGGAGTCGTTATCAGCTGCTTGACGATAATGGCTGGTCAAGGCTGAACAAGAGTTAGGCTCACAGTTAGTTGTCTACGTTTTCTGTGCATCGGACTCGATAGGTTAGATGGGTTGCTTGGGTTAGGAGGTTGGATTTTTTTTTACGGAGTGGCATATGCAGAGAACGGGTCACTGTGTTGTGTTACGGGGTGACTATGGAAAAAAATGGGTGTGTACTCACTTAGTTGTGTTTAACCAGTTGTGCTTGTGGGGGTTGAGGTCTGGCTCTTTGGTCCCGCCTCTCAGCTGTCAATCAACTGGTGTACAGATTCCTGAGTCTACTGGGCTCTGTCATATCTACATTTGAAGCTGTGTATGGAGTCAGTCTCCATCAACTGCTTAATGTATTCCCTCTGTTAACTACTCTGACTCTGAAAAGTGTGATGTGTGACGGCGTAACGTGGTGACGGGTCATCAGAAACAGGTGACGGGTCAACAGAGACAGGTGACGGGTCAACAGAGACAGGTGACAGGTCAACGGTGACAGGTCAACAGAGACGGGTGACAGATCAACATAGGTAGGTGACGGGTCAACAGAGACAGGCAACAGGTCAACAGAGACAGGCGACAGGTCAACAGAGACAGGTGACGGGTCAGCAGAGACAGGTGACGGGTCAGCAGAGACAGGTGACGGGTCAGCAGAGACAGGTGACGGGTCAACAGAGACAGGTGACGGGTCAACAGAGACAGGTGACGGGTCAACAGAGACAGGTGACGGGTCAACAGAGACAGGTGACGGGTCATCAGAGACAGGTGACGGGTCAACAGAGACAGGTGACGGGTCAACAGAGACAGGTGACAGGTCAACGATGACAGGTCAACAGAGACGGGTGACAGATTAACATAGGTAGGTGACGGGTCAACAGAGACAGGTAACAGGTCAACAGAGACAGGTGACAGGTCAACAGAGACAGGTGACGGGTCAACAGAGACAGGTGACGGGTCAACAGAGACAGGTGACGGGTCAGCAGAGACAGGTGACGGGTCAACAGAGACAGGTGACGGGTCAACAGAGACAAGTGACGGGTCAACAGAGACAGGTGACGGGTCAACAGAGACAGGTGACGGGTCAACAGAGACAGGTGACGGGTCAACAGAGACAGGTGACGGGTCAACAGAGACACGTGACGGGTCAACAGAGACAGGTGACGGGTCAACAGAGATAGGTGACAGGTCAACAGAGACAGGTGACGGGTCAACAGAGATAGGTGACAGGTCAACAGAGACAGGTGACGGGTCAACAGAGACAGAGACAGGTCAACAGAGACAGGTCAACAGAGACAGGTGACGGGTCAACAGAGACAGAGACAGGTCAACAGAGACAGGTGACGGGTCAACAGAGACAGGTGACGGGTCAACAGAGACAGGTGACTGGTCAACAGAGACAGGTGACAGGTCAACAGAGACAGGTGACGGGTCAACAGAGACAGAGACAGGTCAACAGAGACAGGTCAACAGAGACAGGTGACGGGTCATCAGAGACAGGTGACAGGTATTACCATCATGAGACAGCTTCAGTGCTGTACCTAGGTAAACATCCCCGCGTGTGTTAGTGGGAGTGTCGACACCAGCATTCCACTTAACAGACACTCCTCCACTTAATAAACAAAAACACTACTTAAGAAAGAGGAATTCTACAACTTATAACCCTTCAAAGACCTTTTAGAAGACTATACCGACACACGTATCACAGCACGCGCACATTCCACAACAGCTACTCGAGTGAACAAATCCACAAGGGCCGTGACGAGGATTCGAACTTACGTTCGAGAGCATCCCAGACAATGCCTTAAGGCAAGGAGGTGTTGATAAAGCTACATGCACCAAGGGGGTAACCTGTACTGTACAGTCTACAGTTGTACAGTCTACAGTCTCCCAGACTGTAGACATGACCGTACCGCAGGCTACCTCTGCTAAAATGAACAGTATGAACTAAACCAATGCAGAAAGTATTGGGACCCTAATGCAGAAGTTGCAAGAAGTCTTGCAACTTCGCGGGATAAGACATGACACGAAGACGCGGGATAAGACATGACACGAAGAGGCGGGATAAGACATGAAATCGACCAATTATGAAGTCCGTTACTCCGATGAAAGGGCACAATAGAAGAACTAGTCCACATGTACCGCGTCAGACTTGGATTCCCACGTACATGATAGATAAGATTACAGGTTTCATCAGAAGAAAGGAAATGTGAGCAGTGTGAAGAATGGCCTGACCGACCGACCAAAATGAGATTGCACGACTTACTGAAAAATAGCGTAAGTCATCAATAATGATCAACAGTCTAGGTAAAGATTGCATTAGAGGAGCACAAAGTTGACCAGGAGAGGGTAATAGCGCTAGACTCTCGCAGAAATGTTTATAGGAAAAAGAGCAAATCATAAAGAGGTTTTTAACCCTTCTGCTGCCTTCACCGTAGTATCTCTCTCTCTCTCTCTCTCTCTCTCTCTCTCTCTCTCTCTCTCTCTCTCTCTCTCTCTCTCTCTCTCTCTCTCTCTCTCTCTCTCTCTCTCTCTTTCCGGCTGAGCCCACTAATATTACCTGAGCAATAAACTACCTTCGCCAGGAACGACCAGGTACCAAAAACAGTCTTCAGGTCAGGCGGCCGACATTCCTCCTTCTCCGCCAGGGATTTATAAGCAATAAATCGACTTATGGCTTCGTCGCGTTACGGGCTATTCATGCCCGTGCCACCTCTTGGTTGGCTTACTCTTAATCAATCAATCAATCTTATGGCTTCGTGTGTGTGTTAGCGAGGGAAGAACTGCTGCTCCTGGGCCCCACGTCTTAACAATTACACAAGAGTTTTGACGGAAAAAACATGTTTTTCCTGAACATGTTTTCCCTCACATGGGATGCAGCAGCCAGCATCGAAAGTGGAAAATATTATATAAGGTAGAAATGATGTAATGTCTGGTCTACAGTAGATGTTGTGATGCAATGGTGTTATCAGCCTATCAGCTCACGCATCTCTTTCACCCGGCCCCGTTGCCTGAGGCTTATCTCTCCTCGCTCTCAACTTCCTTTATGATACCAGACAACCTGTTTTGATCTCTCTGTTGATAAACTCATAATTATCCTCCCTCCCTCTCACTCTTCCTTCCCTCCTCTCCCTCTCATCCTTCCCTCCCAACGCGGAGGTATACAGCTAACGCTCTGCTACCCATGTAAAGGGGAAGACATGTAGAGCGTAATGATTGTGGGCCGTGCACAGTAGCCTCCAGGTGGTGGTGGTAGGCGCGATAAACATACTAAATGAACGCCTCTTTTCTGGCCAGGTATGTCCGTGCTGGTTTTCAGGCCTAGGGGTCTGCTTTCAGGAGGTGAGGTAGGCTCTTCGGGTGTGTCGTTGACACAAGTGCCTGTAAGGAAGGCATGATCCTGTACCGTACGCTTGCTCTAGAGCAGGTCGTTCTTTGAGATAGGTGAGGTCCTCTACAAGGTAGGTGAGGTCCCCTGTAGGGTTGGTCAGGTCCCCTGCAAGGTAGGTGAGGTCCCCTGCAGGGTTGGTCAGGTCCCGTGCAAGGTAGAAGAGGTCTCTGCAAGGCATTGTGGTCAGGACACATCTGGTCCGCCTCCCTTGCCCATTCCCAACAGCTTTTGTTTTCATTGTAAATTGGTAAGCCGTTTAGAGAAGCAGGTGCGACAGCCGGGGATAGTCTGAGGCGCACGCGCACCAGCGCTCTCTCTCTCTTCTCTCCTCTCCTCTCTCCTCTCCTCTCTTCTCTTCTCTCTCTCTCTCTCTCCTCTCTCCTCTCTTCTTTCTCTCTCCGTGGAAATAGGTTTCATCTATAAGCTAGTAACGTGTCATATAATTATTTTTCCGGACACTAAAGACATTATAATAGTTACAGCTGGATGCGCATTAATTCCCACAGCCCTCCAAAATATTGTAGTGCAGAGAGAAGTTTGCAGACCTTTTTTTCTTTTAAGAATTAGGTGAATGTATGTATTCACCACTATATGAGGAGTCGGTGTTCTGCACACGTCAAAGTCTCTCCTAAACATGACTCGTTTTCTTTGTCATCTGAAAAACAACGTCTGACCGATCAGCTGACTCGCGCGGTAAGCTTAGAAAATGGCCCAAGGTGGTAGGAGAGCCTTGAGATTGTTGTGTCTGCGGCGGCTAGTTTATTGTGCACCCCATACTCGTCCTGTGAGCGGTAGTTTATTGTGCACCCCATACTCGTCCTGTGAGCGGTAGTTTATTGTGCACCCCATACTCGTCCTGTTACCTAGCAGTAAATAGGTACCTTGGAGTTAGCTGTCACGGGCTGCTTCCTGGGGTGTATTTGTGTGTGGTGTGGAAAAAAAAAGGTTAGTAAACAGTTGATTGACAGTTGAGAGGCGGGCTGAAAGAGCAAAGCTCAACCCCCGCAAACACAACTAGGTGAATACATTCAATCCTCCTCCTTCACTCTAACTTTCATTTTGCAATTGATCAGAGTCCGATCAATTGAGTTCTTGATCAGATCAAGAAATATTGCCGGAACAACCGTGGACATCTTCAAGAGGAAACTAGATTTATTCCTCCAAGGAGTGCCGGACCAACCGGGCTGTGGTGGGTATGTGGGCCTGCGGGCCGCTCCAAGCAACACCCTAGTGGACCAAACTCTCACAAGTCGAGCCTGGCCTCGGGCCGGGCTTGGGGAGTAGAAGAACTCCCAGAACCCCATCAACCAGGTATCAACCAGTCCTTCTCTGTTCTGATTCATGTAACTGATTACTGATCTTCACAGGTTTTATAAACTTGTGGTACTTCGTTCATTGCTCCTATGGCATTCACTGTGACTCTGTTTCCTTCCTGGGAGGTACTCCTTCATTCAACTTAGCACTAGCTGGTACAGAGGCTTGTTCATGAATCTGGAATAGGAGTCTCTTGTGGAGAACAGTGTCGATGGCTCTCAGACTGTCCAGAAAGATACCGTCTGCTCATCCCTCTATCTCCTCTTTATTTGATGTTATCTTGTCGTAAAACTCGGAAACGATTGTCAATAAGAATTTATCTTAGATGAATTCAGGATAAGTTTTAAATGTGTGTGTTTACCTGGTTGTATTTACCTAGTTGTGCTTGCGGGGGTTGAGCTCTGCTCTTTCGGCCCGCCTCTTGTCGGAAAATCCGACACCATTTAATAATCATACAGATAATAGCTGTGTTGTATAAACAAGTTACCCATAGAAAACGTAACTTGTAGTGGAATTACCATCTAAAGAAAACGGGATATCATCACCACATACTATTATAATTCACCAGCTATTTTGCTGGGAATTATTCTTAAATACATTAGTCTTTGGACTTTACCATCATAAAAACATCTTATATAAATTAACTTAATTATCAATATTAAAGTAGAGTAAATGTGACCCTTCTATCACTTTCTGAAATCTGGACAAAGTAGGCCAGGCGTCAGGGAGGAAGGGGGAGCCATTGTTGTGTCACCTCCGAGACGTGTGGAGCAAATTCGGCTCCTATCATTCTGGACAATGTCGGCCAGTAACGTCAATAGTATGGAGTGTTAAACAGCCATTGTTTTATACTAGACCAGAGGCTCACACGGGAGCAAATTCGGCTCCTGTTAATTTACTTGGACGTAGTGTTATGGAAACCAAAGGTGTACCATTTTTCAACACGCTGTCTACATATCAAGTTAAGTGTCTATCCGAAACCCGTTTATCATTCATTTATGGCCATTAATGTCAGGATATAGGGTGACCCGGTTAGATCACGTGGAAGCCTCAAACTAAAGGTAATTAAGCCAGGTCTTCATGTTCCATGTACTGTATACTGTTTTCTCTGATATACTTGTCATATATAGGTATCTGGCTTCACAGCTAGCGCACTTTTGACAGGTCAAGACGAGGATGCAAGATTTTGTGCACCAGTTACTGGGTGATGGAAGCTGCCTCAAAGAGGATAATTTGGTGTCTACACCCTAGTTATACCTGGTGGACTAACCTACTGTACTATAAGATAAGGAACCTCATCAATGTATGTAGCTATTACTGTAGTTTGATTGGCTGCATATATATAAACTATTAAACCCCCCCTAATGTGTAGAGGATCGATTTGTGAGATTATGAGATTATTGCAGAAATACAGTCCACTCATTATTATACAAATTGCTATCGAAGTATATAAATTAACGTAAATATAAATTCTATATATATTCATATAAATTAAATAAATATAAATCTCACAGGTCGGTTCCCACACCTCTCAACTGTCAATCAACTGTTACTACTATTTTTTTGTTACACACACACACACACACACACACACACACACACACACACACACACACACACACACACACACACACACACACACACACACCCCAAGAAGCAGCCCGTAACAGCTGTCTAACTCCCAAATACCTATTTACTGCTAGGTAACAGGGGCATCAAGGTGAAAAAAACTTTGCCCATTTGTTTCTGCCGGCCCCGGGAATTGAACCCCAGTCCACATGACTACGTATCAAGCGTGCTGTCCACTCAGCCACCGGCCCCGTGTGTGTGTGTGTGTGTGTGTGAGTGTGTGTGTGTGTGTGTGTGTGAGTGAGATCAATACGGTGCCCTATCCAGCACCCTACTTACTCACCGACCACTTCACTCACCCGCCCACCCCACCTCACCCATTTCCCAGACATTCAATACTCGTTCGGGACGCGGTTCTGGACGTTTGGCTACGAGAGGGAGAGAAGAGTGAGACAGCCAGGCAAACGGCACGATGGCCGTGATGGCATCAGGTGAGATGCTGCCAAGATTCCCCCTCCCAGATGGAATTTCAATATATGTGATGCTGGTAGCAGATGGCGTGAGCGCTGGGCTGGGATTACCTGCATGCGGGTGAGGGTTCGCGGCGCGCCTGGTCATCGAACTGGATTTCGAGGGATTGGCTCGTTGGAAGATGGTGACGGGAACACACTATGCCAGCGACAGTCTGCTGCTTGCTGGTGAAGCCTCTCTTACTCACGGGTGGATTTCGTGGTGCTGTAGCTGGTGACTGCACCCTGGAAACACAAACTGTAATTGTCTCTATTTTCCGCTTGTTACAACTTGTAACAGAGTTGTTACATCTTGTTTTAACGTGTTTATGACGTATTGTAACGTTGTTACAACTTGCTATATTGGTTGTTATAACGGGTTAGGTGTTAAAACTTGCTCGAACGTTGTACCAACGTCGTAGTTTCGGTGTGTGTTTGGCGGGTGGTGCTTGTGACCAGTGCATGGGACTGGTGCCAGTGGGTAGTGCATGACTGGTATACCTTCCCGCATACCACCACCAAGAGTTAGTGGAAGCTGGAAACGAGTCGTAGGCGTGTAATCAAATACTTGTCCCCGTGTAAAGGGAGATCATCAAGTGGGATGCAGGGAAAGAAGTCGTCGAGGAAGCCACCTCTATCCACACCATCAAGGCCAGATATGACACAACTCCAATGTCAATTCAATTACAAAAAAACGCAGCTGGTACAAGTGGAGGATAGAGAGCTAAACTCTTCTCCTAGCCACCCCTCCCCCCCTCCTTCAAGCATCCCCCCAACCACCTACCCCCCCCTTCCCCAGGGGCTCCACATCCTGATACTGTTAAATAATTGTTGTCTAGCCTAAAATAGGGTGTTTCTTGTTATTTACATTCCCATTCCTGGTATTTTCCCTCATTCCCTCTCCCACACTACTGCCTTCATGCTGGTTGCTTCCCTCTTGCTCTCTATGTGTATTGTTTCCCCCTCTCTCCCTACACACACACGCGCGTGCACGCACACACACTCACAAGGAAACGGGGTGGGAAGGAAGCCCCACCCTCCGCCCATCCCACCCTCCCCTCCCTCTTCCACTTTCCAAAGTTTGTGCATTCTTCCATATCTGGAGCCGGTCGTCCCATCCCCCCAAACTTAAACACAAAGTTAAGTTTAGATATTTCGTTAGAAGTCATTGGTGTAACCTTAGCCGGCACCGGCGATCTTGAAGTTTGACCTTTAGCGAAATGTGCAATTGTTACTCTCCTGAATTCTGTTCAACTTCCATCCGTCCGATGTAGTTTGGTCGGTAGTTTGCTTGAATCACCACCACCTTGACCTTTGACTTGCGTGCTTTGCCCAGGGCTAAGGTCATTCCTTCCCTCCGTCCCATCCCAAATGCTTATCCTGACCCCTTCACAGTGCTATATAGTTGTAATGGCTTGGCGCTTTCCCCCCTGATAGTTCCCTTCCCTTGCCCAGTCACCCAGTCACTAGCTGTAGCCGTCCAGTCTTCGTGATAGTTAACTGACAGTCAGATACCCAAGTAGACCTGAAGGGCTACGAAGATCACAAGGGCTGTGGGAGGGTTTCCAGGGCTGTGGGAGGGGTCTCCAGGGCTGTGGGAGGGGTCTCCAGGGCTGTGGAAGAGGTCTCCAGGGCTGTGGAAGAGGTCTCCAGGGCTGTGGGAGGGTCTCCAGGGCTGTGGGAGAGGTCTCCAGGGCTGTGGAAGGATCTCCAGGGCTGTGGGAGGATCTCCAGGGCTGTGGGAGAGGTCTCCAGGGCTGTGGGATGGTCTCCATGGCTGTGAGAGGATCTCCAGGGCTGTGGGAGGATCTCCAGGGCTGTGAGGTGACAAATCCAGTTACAACCGGACGCGCTTAAAACATCATACTGGTTCAGTTCTCGTTTCTAGAGGCTGCCAGAACCACACTCTTGTTGGGGAGGGAGGGAGGGAGGGGGGGGCGTGGTAGAGAGAAGGAAGGGAGGGACGAGGTAGGAGGGAAGGAGGGAGGGAGAGAGGGAGAGGACGTGCTACAAAACCCTGCATTAATTTTACTAACACACTGATTTGCATAATCTTCATTACACATTACTCGTTCACGTTCCTTCCTGATATATTGTTGGTGTGTGTGTGTGTGTGTGTGTGTGTGTGTGTGTGTGTGTGTGTGTGTGTGTGTGTGTGTGTGTGTGTGTGTGTGTGTGTGTAATACAACCCGTCCTCTCTAGCGTTCACAACGTCACTAAAAGAATGTACTAATTTACCCGAACCTAACCTAACCGAGGACTCACGAGAAAAAACAGAATCTCACTTCAATTTTGTGAACCAATGTGAGAAACGAAAGTTAAATTTAGTAAAAATCAAAGTTACTTCAACACCTACATTACATCTGTCTTTGCACACGTAATTTATGTCAGAATCAGATCAAAGTATGAACACTTATTTCAAGACATTGACCCCAGACATGGACACGAAGAAGAAAGTATAACAGCACAGTAGTAGTAGTCATCCATCAGTCTCAGGAGACTATGGATTTGCGCTCTGGTTGTCGGTCTGGAGTGGCCTCACCAGGGCGCAAAGCCAGGGTAGGTTGATACGGGGGAGAAGCTGTCACCCATGCAGCAGGTCCATCCCCCTCTCCACGGTGCTGAAAGTGGAGCACAGTGCTACAAGATATAATAGCTAACACCATGAACCACACACACCAGAAAATGAGAAGACGACCACGTTTCGCTCCGTCCTGGACCATTATCAAGACAATCGACTTGATTATTGTCTAGGAGGGACCGAAACGTCGTCGTCGCCTCATCTTCTGACGTGTGGTTTGGTCTTCATGTCTTCAGCCACGTTATTGTGGCCCATCGTCTGCATCCTAACACCATAAGTGTTAATGGTGTTAGGATGCTAGCTACTGGTGATAGAATGTTAGGATGTTAGGAAGCTAGCTACTACTGCCTTAGCAAGTCATCAGTAGCTAGAGGTTCTCTCAGAAGACTGTCTAAGATGACTGAATATGGTCTATTCGACTGGATAGACCGTCTCTGGCCAGACGTCGACTACCTGTCCTCCTAGCAGGGATGGCAAGCCCTGGTAGTCAACTATTACCAACAGTCTACCATAGTAGTCATTGATAGACAATCATCAGCACACACATTCTAGCACATTAAAATGACACGTTATTTCGTAATTGATTTTTAATTCGGTACATAATTCTATACCTAACTTCGACAAAATTTATATAGCCAAATTATCTCAAGGGCTGTGGCCAAACTTGACGTTCAAGACTATTATATGTAATTACACCGCTCAATTTAAACGAAATTGCTCTGGACAAGGGGGTGAATTTAACCCAGCGTACACTATATTTACAACAACCACCCTCTTTAGAGACCGTAGTGGTCCAGTTCTTGAACCAATTGTGCTATAAAAGACTATTGATATATACATTAAACTGCGCAAGTAGCTTATCAGAGTGTAACTTGCTTAGCAAAATGCGTTTCCAGGGGTTCAGTTCCTTAACCCTTTGTGTGCCTTTGTAGTGGCAAAACTTGGTACCTTACTACCTGGGGGCATGAGGTAGTGTGAGGAGGGGGAGGGGGGGGGGTGAGCCAAGTGTGTGTGGGGGACATGAGGTAGTGTTAGGAGGGGGAGGGGGGGGGGGGTGAGCCAAGTGTGTGTGTGGGGGACATGAGGTAGTGTGAGGAGGGGGAGGGGGGGGGGTGAGCCAAGTGTGTGTGTGGGGGACATGAGGTAGTGTTATGAGGTAGCCAGGTATACAGAGGTCCGCGCCAGGACGGCTGGTAGTGAAGATCTTCCCCGCTCCCCCCACGGAACAGACAGCTATGAGCTCCCCATCATATGAATTTTCCTCCGTGGGTTACCCCTCTCGCATCTCCCCTCCCTCCCTCCCTCCCTCCCCCTCACCTGCTGCTGCTACTGCTGCAGGTGGTGTTGAGTTAGTGGCGGCGGGGGA
Organism: Procambarus clarkii; assembly: GCF_040958095.1. NCBI lineage: Eukaryota > Metazoa > Arthropoda > Malacostraca > Decapoda > Cambaridae > Procambarus > Procambarus clarkii. The sequence goes on along the minus strand of NC_091165.1, from coordinate 27,278,762 downwards.
CGTGTTGGGTGCCAGGGAGAGCCCTCGTGCTGTGACCTACACCTCGTTATGGCACTCTTGGCTCTCCCAGGTGAGTGTCTTCGTGCCGGGTGTGTGGAGAGGGCCAGTGATGTGCGATCTTCTTGCCGGGGCCGAGCAGCGGGTGTACATCCTCTACGACCCAGCATGACCCAGCAGCGACGCCTGTAAACTCTGGCTACAAGCACAGGTTATAATGGACCGAGTGCTGGCAGAGACCGGTGGACCGGATGGGTTAGTAGGACCAGCTTGACGTAGCGGAGATGAGTCGTGTCTTCTGGAGCCTTTCACGCTCCAGTGTTTCGGAAGTGCGCGAGGCATCTTACGATACGCCACTCGGCATTTTAGGCATCTCTTAAGATATGCCTTAAGATACGATGCTTCTCTTGACTGGATGGGTGACGAGCACAGTCTCACGGGCTGCGTCTCGGAGCCTTGTGCTGGGCGACTCAGAGGCTTGAGAAAGGCCCCGTGCTCTCTGAGAGTCGAGGGGCGAGCTAGATGCAGCTGTTGCCTTCTTGAAGACGGCGAAGGGGAGCCTTGAGGACCCGTATGGGTCACATATATATAGGTCATGCACATATTACCATATGTACGTTGATACCCCTCCTCCATACCCACAACTACATGCATTATAACTCACGCTTAGCTCCTCTCCTCCACTCCCTACACGCACACACTCAACCCACACCCACACATACCCACACATACCCACACATACCCACACCCACCCATACCCCACACCCACCCATACCCCACACCCACCCATACCCCCACACCTGTACATTTTCATGATAAACTGTTGCCTGGGGACTTAGGCTTCAAGCATGGCCGCTTTAAAACCCATTATAATGTCCTGCTTACAAATCACCCATCACAATGTCTGGTGCATGATTCATGGGGTGTGGGGCCCCATGCTGCTGCCGGAACTGGGGGGGGGGAGCTCACCTGGTTGTACTTACCTGTGTTTATGAGTGAAGGAGGAGGAGGTATAGAGATTTCTTGGAGGGTGAACTTGGAGGATAGTTACTTTCTGTGGAGGGTGACTTTAGGAGCAGTCACTTGAGGTAAGGATCTCCTAGGTTTCACCTGAGGATTGACGTAGCGGGGATGAGTCGTGCCGTCTGGAGCCTTTCACTCTTGGATCACTTGGGTGGGGAAACAGCTGAGAGAGAGAGAGGTCTCCTAAGTGGGAATGGCCTTTTCAACCCTGGTGACGAAACCGGTTGGTTTAATAGCCTGAGTTGAGCCTAGCAGCTCCCTGCCGCGCCCTCGCCTCTCTCTCCTAGCTGCTTTTTCTGCTGTTTCTGCTGCTGCTGCTGCTCTTGTTCCTAGCCCAGGATGCTCTTGTTCTACCTGCTCTTGTTTATATTATGGATGTTACTGATGCTCTAGTTAATGCTCTGTGTTATGTTCATGTTCTTGTTGACAGTATACATATATTATAAATATATATATTTATATATATATATATATATATTTTATATATATATATATTTTATATATATATATATATATTATATATATATATATATATATATATATATATATATATATATATATATATATACACTAAAACAAGGCAGGAAGGACATGATAGGGGGGAGGGATGAACGGAAAAATAGGGGCAGTAAAGTATGGTCGAGGAAAGAGACTGGGGGGAGGAAGCGAGAAACGGAAGGAGAGAGAGAGAGAGAGAGAGAGAGAGAGAGAGAGAGGAGAGAGAGAGAGAGAGAGAGAGAGAGAGAGAGAGAGACGTCGGTAGGAAGAGATGGGGGGAGAGAGGGAGGGAGGGAGGAGGCGTAATGGAGGACAACAAGGCAGGTCTCCTCCCCCCCCCTCCCCCCCGCCCACAATCAATAAAGAGCATTAATTTTCTTATTAAGTTAGAGAGCAGTATGTCACGCCGGGCGGATGTCGGAGCAGGAGCAGCAAGAAGGGGAGGGAGGAGGAGGAGGTACAGGATGAGAGAAGGAAGAAATTGGAGTATTAGGAGGAAGGGAAGCCTGAGGGGATGCAGGAGGAGACGAAAGTGCAAGTGTAAGAGTAAGGAGAAGGCAGGAGTGGGAGTAGAAGGAAAAGCAGAAAGGAAAGAGGCAAGAGGTTAGAGAAAGTTTAGCAGGAACAAAAGAGGGAAGTTGATATATATATTTACAAGAACAGCCTTGTTTACACCTTTTCCCCTCATATTCTACAACACACAAATATATATATATATAAGAAATTATAAATATATATAGTGTGGTACCACCTCTGGTGCAATTATAGGGACCCATAGCCTCAGAGAAGGGAACACAGAGCATTCAGGAAAAAACTTGCCATTTAACTATGAATACGTAAGAGTGTTCGCTTCTACCACCCCCCACCCCCCTATATACACCATATATAGTGTATATATAATATATATATTTATTCAGAGGTAGAGATATGATGGGGGCATGTGAGCCGTGACGTGAGCGTAGGGCTTTGATAACGTTGGGTGATACGAGGTCGACCCTTTGATGGTGCTGTAGTTGACCTCTAGCTAGCCGGCTCTTTGATGTTCCTCGCTCTCCCCTCCCCCCCATTGACGTCCCTCATTGACGTCAGTGGTTGGCAGTTGATGACGCCAATGCTGAAATTAATCTAGGTCGTTGATTGCGCCTACTCTGACCCTAAAGCTGTTCATTGATGTCGCCCACCCGGAGGTCAGAGCGCGCCGTTGGTAGTACTTAACACCAAGGTCATGGAAGGGAGTCGAACCCAACAGATTAGCCCATAAAATTATAATGTTAACGTCCAATTTGTGTAATTTATTAACCACTTTTTAAGAATCATTTTCACTAATGCAAAAAGTCGCTAATGCGGAAAAAGTCCCCATCATTATCACGACGGAGCCAACAGGAAGAACCAGTAACTTCACCCGAGCAGGATGTCCCATCAGTATGACCCCAGCAACATGACCCCGTCAGCATGACCCAGCAGCATGACCCAGCAGCATGTCCCAGCAGCATGACCCCAGCAACATGACCCCGTCAGCATGACCCAGCAGCATGACCCAGCAGCATGACCCCAGCAACATGACCCCGTCAGCATGACCCAGCAGCATGACCCAGCAGCATGACCCCAGCAACATGACCCCGTCAGCATGACCCAGCAGCATGACCCAGCAGCATGACCCCAGCAGTATGACCCCAGCAACATGACCCCAGCAACATGACCCCGTCAGCATGACCCAGCAGCATGTCCCAGCAGAATGACCCCAGCAACATGACCCCAGCAACATGACCCCGTCAGCATGACCCAGCAGCATGTCCCAGCAGCATGACCCCCAGCAGTATGACCCCAGCAGTATGACCCCAGCAACATGACCCTAGCAACATGACCCCGTCAGCATGACCCAGCAGCATGTCCCATCAGCATGACCCCATCAGTATGACCCCAGCAGCATGACTCAGCAAGCAGACGCAAGTACACACGCAGACATAATCAGAACCATAAACTATTTACACACCATATACAAATCATTATAGTTATGGCTAAATTGAACAGATGTGCAGTAGTGTAAAGCCTAAACAGATGTGTGTGTGTGTGTGTGTGTGTGTGTGTGTGTGTGTGTGTGTGTGTGTGTGTGTGTGTGTGTGTGTGTGTGTGTGTGCAGTAGTGAAAATCAAACTTACATTTCTAGATATAAATTGATTAACATTTAGCTTACAATTTTTGATGGTGACATATTGGTCAACCAATGTATTGTAAACATGTGTGTATCATCATACCCCTGTCTCTCTCTCTCACTATCTTCCTCTCTCACTCCCTCCCTCCCTCTCATTCTCTCCTTATCTTCCTCCCTCTGGCGCTGCATACAGTTTCTGGGGTCCTGACTTGCCGATTTTACGAAGTTGGAGAATCAGGATTTGTGCAAATGCGATGGTTGTAAGCCGCTCTCCAAGGCGTTATGTAAATGCCACAGTCTAGAAAAGGTAATGAGTGTGTGGAGCTATTCGTTCTTTGGACAAGTGAAGGTGCAACACAGGCTCCTTGCGCTACCATGTGAGTGAGTGAGTGAGTGAGTTAGTGAGTGAGTTAGTGCAGTATAGAAAACTGATTGTCTAATGCATAATGAGTCTAGTCTAGAGAATCTAATGTTTTAGTTAATGAATGGAAAATCAGCAGATATCGATAACAACAAAGGTGGAGACAGAGTGACAGTTAAGGAGAGAGAGAGAGAGAGAGAGAGAGAGAGAGAGAGAGAGAGAGAGAGAGAGAGAGAGAGAGAGAGAGAGAGAGAGAGAGAGAAATTTACATATTTTTGTCTGGCCGTGTCGAGAGATATTGGTGTTATGCAGATGAAGTGAGTGATAATCTGAAGGCTATGCATAAAAGTGGGTTAAAGCAAATGGTGAGAGGATCGGGAGAGTGGTGGAAGCGTAGAGCACGCCTGGGGGAGGAAGATAACGAAAGGAAAGGGTAAGAGAGAGAGAGAGAGAGAGAGAGAGAGAGAGAGAGAGAGAGAGAGAGAGAGAGAGAGAGAGAGAGAGAGAGAGAGATCCACCTTTCACACCTCGACAGCAGGGGTTGTAAAACCTTATATGACGGACAAGGTTTTACTTCTCTCAAAGTTCCTCATCCAACCCGACTCTGTGGACAGCCAGAAGTTGGCACCCATAACACAAGGCGCTCAGTTATCACACAGCCTCATGCTGGCAAAACATTTCCCAAGAAGTTCTCGCCATCGGCAATTTACCTCACACGGGCTCGCCATAGCCCGTGCTACTTGGAACTTTGTTCCGGGTAGCGAATCTTTAACAACAACAACTCTTCCAAACATAATAGTTACCGAACATTAAAGTTTGTTTCTAATAGATACAGTTAATAACGTGATCAAACAAATGAGTCTCTAAGGGGGAGGGGGGGGGCAGACTTCAGATGAGGTAATTAGGATAACAACTCATGTTTACAGTTTCACTAACAACCTCAAATGACATTCCAAATGATCCCTGGTCTTAGTTAAACATCATTAAGCGAAGAAGAAAACGGGAAAGAAATGCAATGAGTGTTTGAGGAGAGACTGAGAAAGATGACGAGCAAAGAGACGGAGAATAACAAGAGGAGGAGGATGATGAAAGGGGAGATAAGGAAGGGAGGGAGTAATGAGAGAGAGACAACATAGTCAAGAGGTCAAGGGCAGGCGGTGAGGCGGCCTTACTCATAATGAGAAAAGTTGCTCTCACAGAAATACGACCTTCACACTATATTTTTCAAAATATCTCGATTGTGAAAACATTAGGAGAAGAGGATGAGGGTGTGTGTGTGTGTGTGTGTGTGTGTGTGTGTGTGTGTGTGTGTGTGTGTGTGTGTGTGTGTTTACTATTTGTATCTGCAGAATCGAGTTCTTAGCTCTTGGACCCTGGCTTTCTAACGAATTTGTTTCCTCTATTTTGTCTATTACATTTACATGTCTGTCTGTCTCTCTCTCTCTCTCTCTCTCTCTCTCTCTCTCTCTCTCTCTCTCTCTCTCTCTCTCTCTCTCTCTCTCTCACACACACACACGTGAGGTTATGGTGGCTGAGTGAACAGCGCTTGGGACACGTAATCCTATAGCCCGGGGATCGATCCCCGGCGATGACGAAAACAAATGGGCAGAGTTTCTTTCACCCTGATGCCCCTGTTACCTAGCAGTAAATAGGTACCTGGGAGTTAGACAGCTGCTACGGGCTGCTGCTTGGTGTGTGTACTCACCTATTTGTGCTTGCGGAGGTTGAGCTTTGGCTCTTTGGACCCGCCTCTCAACTGTCAATCAACTGGTGTACGGATGTGTGTGTGTGTGTGTGTGTGTGTGTGTGTGTGTGTGTGTGTGTGTACTCACCTAATTGTACTCACCTAATTGTGCTTGCGGGGGTTGAGCTCTGGCTCTTTGGTCCCGCCTCTCAACCGTCAATCAACTGGTGTACAGATTCCTGAGCCTATTGGGCTCTATCATATCTACATTTGAAACTGTGAATGGAGTCAGCCTCCACCACATCACTTCCTAATGCATTCCATTTGCTAACTACTCTGACACTGAAAAAGTTCTTTCTAACGTCTCTGTGGCTCATTTGGGTACTCAGCTTCCACCTGTGTCCCCTTGTTCGCGTCCCACCAGTGTTGAAAAGTTCGTCCTTGTTTACCCGGTCGATTCCCCTGAGGATTTTGTAGGTTGTGATCATGTCCCCCCTTACTCTTCTGTCTTCCAGTGTCGTGAGGTGCATTTCCCGCAGCCTTTCCTCATAACTCATGCCTCTTAGTTCTGGGACTAGTCTAGTAGCATACCTTTGGACTTTTTCCAGCTTCGTCTTGTGCTTGACAAGGTACGGGCTCCATGCTGGGGCCGCATACTCCAGGATTGGTCTTACATATGTGGTGTACAAGATTCTGAATGATTCCTTACACAGGTTCCTGAACGCCGTTCTGATGTTAGCCAGCCTCGCATATACCGCAGACGTTATTCTCTTTATGTGGGCTTCAGGAGACAGGTTTGGTGTGATATCAACTCCTAGATCTTTCTCTCTGTCTGTTTCATTAAGTACTTCATCTCCTATTCTGTATCCTGTGCCTGGCCTCCTGTTTCCACTGCCTAGTTTCATTACTTTGCATTTACTCGGGTTGAACTTCAACAGCCATTTGTTGGACCATTCACTCAGTCTATCCAGGTCATCTTGTAGCCTCCTACTATCATCCTCTGTTTCAATCCTCCTCATAATTTTTGCATCGTCGGCAAACATTGAGAGGAACGAATCTATACCCTCTGGGAGATCATTTACATATACCAGAAACAGTATAGGTCCAAGGACTGACCCCTGCGGGACTCCACTTGTGACGTCTCGCCAATCAGAGACCTCACCCCTCACACAGACTCGTTGTCTCCTGTTGCTTAGGTATTCCTCTATCCACCGGAGTACCTTCCCTCTCACTCCAGCCTGCATCTCCAACTTTCGCACTAGCCTCTTGTGTGGCACTGTATCAAAGGCTTTCTGACAATCCAAAAATATGCAGTCTGCCCACCCTTCTCTTTCTTGCCTTATTTTTGTTGCCTGGTCGTAGAATTCAAGTAACCCTGTGAGGCAGGACCTGCCATCCCTGAACCCATGTTGATGCTGTGTTACAAAGTTCCTTCGCTCCAGATGCTCCACTAGTTTTTTTCGCACAATCTTCTCCATCAGCTTGCATGGTATGCAGGTTAGGGACACTGGCCTGTAGTTCAGTGCCTCCTGTCTATCCCCTTTCTTGTATATCGGGACTACGTTAGCTGCTTTCCAAGTATCTGGCAGTTCCCCTGTTGCCAGTGATTTGTTATACACTATGGAGAGTGGTAGGCTCAGTTCTCTTGCTCCTTCCTTTAGAACCCAAGGGGAGATTCCATCTGGGCCTATAGCCTTCGTCACGTCCAACTCTAGTAAACACTTCCTTACTTCCCCACTGGTAATCTCAAACTCTTCCAGTGGTTCCTGGTTAGCTATTCCCTCACTTACCTCTGGAATTTCTCCTTGTTCTAAGGTGAAGACCTCCTGGAATTTCTTATTCAATTCTTCACACACTTCCTTGTCATTTGTAGTGAATCCTTCCGCCCCTATCCTTAATCTCATAACCTGTTCCTTTACTGTTGTTTTTCTCCTAATGTGGCTATGCAACAATTTAGGCTGAGTCTTTGCCTTGCTTGCGATGTCATTTTCGTATTGTCTTTCTGCCTCTCTTCTCATCCTGACATATTCATTCCTGGCATTCTGGTATCTTTCTCTGCTCTCCAGTGTCCTGTTATTCCTATAGTTTCTCCATGCCCTTTTACTTTGCTGCTTAGCTAGCCTACATCTTTGATTAAACCATGGGTTTCTCATCTTCATTTCTCTGTTTTCCTTTTGGACTGGGACAAACTTGTTTGCTGCGTCCTTGCACTTCTGCGTGATGTAATCCATCATATCTTGGGCCGTCTTTCCCCTGAGCTCTGTTTCCCATGCTATATCTGTTAGGAATTTTCTTATCCCCTCATAGTTTCCCTTTCGGTATGCTAACCTTTTGGTTTCGGTATCCCTCCTCGAGTTCAATAACCCTTCTTCAATCAAGTACTCAAACACCAGTACACTGTGGTCGCTCATTCCTACTGGGTCCTCAAAACCGATTTCTCTTATGTCGGAGTCGTTCAGAGTGAAGACTAGGTCGAGTCTCGCTGGTTCGTCATTGCCTCTCATCCTTGTGGGTTCTCCGACATGCTGCGTTAAAAAGTTGCTTGTCACCACCTCCAATAGTTTGGCTCTCCACGTATCCTCGCCTCCATGCGGTTCCTTGTTCTCCCAGTCAATCTTTCCGTGATTGAAGTCGCCCATGATGAGCAGGTGGGATCTATTTCTACAGGCAGCAGAGGCTGCCCTCTCAATTATAGTGTTAACTGCCTTGTTGTTGTTTTCATACTCTTGACTGGGTCTCCTGTCATTTGGTGGAGGGTTGTATATTACTGCTACTACTATTCTTGGTCCTCCCATTGTTATGGTGCCTGCTATGTAGTCTCTGAACTCCTCACAGCCCGGGATGGCCATCTCCTTAAAACTCCATTCCCTTCTCATGAGTAGGGCCACTCCGCCTCCTCCTCTACCTTCCCTCTCTTTCCTTATTACTGTATACTCCTGGGGAAACACGGCATTCGTTATGATTCCAGAGAGTTTTGTTTCAGTGAGTCCGATTACATCTGGGTTAACTTCTTGTGCTCTTTCCCTTAGTTCACTTGTCTTGCTTGTGATCCCATCTATGTTCGAGTACATCACCCTGAAACTGACTCTCTTCTGCTTCTTTTCTGGGGGGGACCTTTGGGATCTGGGGTGAGTGGGAGCTGGGGGGACCTGGCACGGGGGGATTGGTGGAGGAGGGAGGGCTTGGGGTGGTGGGGGAGAGGGGGAGGGTACAGGGGGTGGATAAGAGGGGGAGGGTACAGGGGGTGGATAAGAGGGGGAGGGTACAGGGGGTGGATAAGAGGGGGAGGGTACAGGGGGTGGGTAAGAGAGGGAGGGTTGGGGAAGCATGGGGGGAGGAGAGGCTGTGGGGGATAGGGCTGTGGGGGATGTGTGTGTGTGTGTGTGTGTGTGTGTGTGTGTGTGTGTGTAAAAAAGTCTAGTTACGTACATGTATATTTAACTTTACTGGGACAATGTCAGATGCAATCTATTCTGTTGTTAAATAGTTTGACTTGTCGGAAATGGCTGCTGGAATTCCGTTTCTCACCTGGAATGTTCTGTGGCCTCCAGGAATTTCATCTCATGTCTGAAATATTCTGTGGGCTATTGGAATTGTATCCCTTGCCTGGAAGGTTCTGTGGGTGCTGATATTTGTTAATCAGCTTAGTGCATTATGTGGTCTCATTTTGACGAGTTTGTTTCAAGCTTAAAGCAACATAAAAATCTTTCTGGTAGAGTATGTGACACTTCTAAATATAAAAATTGCATTTTGGGTGTGCCAAGGAGTCGTTTTGGATACATGAAATCATCTACAATTTGTCTGGAAATCCCAGACTTGCCTGGAATAGTCATTTACCTGATCAGAAATATTTTGTATGAGAAATTCTAGCGTTATTTTACAAATATCCTGTGATCATTGAACAGTGTGTGTGTTGCTGTTAGGACCAGGCCCAAGACTATGATGTAAATGCATTGTTCATCCGTTTTGACAAGTATTGTCTCTTTGAACAGACCACACACTTGGAGGTGAAGGGACGACGACGTTTCGGTCCGTTCTGGACCATTCTCAAGACAATCGACTTGAGAATGGTCCAGGAAAGGATCGAAACGTCGTCGTCCCTTCACCTCCTAGTGTGTGATCCAGTCAAACTACTTCAGCCACGTTACTTGTGACTCATCGCCTGCAAGTATTGTGTGTCGGAAGGCGAATCTTGGATGTGGTGAGACAGTGAGTGAGAAGCAGCGGATGTGTGCGATGGGTTATCTTCTTGAGGTTATCTTGAGATGATTTCGGGGCTTTTAGTGTCCCCGCGGCCCGGTCCTCGACCAGGCCTCCACCCCCAGGAAGCAGCCCGTGACAGCTGACTAACACCCAGGTATCTATTTTACTGCTAGGTAACAGGGGCATAGGGTGAAAGAAACATAGGGTGGGTGGAGGAGGGTTGTTGTTGTTGTTGAAGATTCGCTACCTGGAACTAAAAGATCCAAGTAGCACGGGCTATGGTGAGCCCGTAGTGGAGTGGAGGAGGGAGCGGGCCGTCCAGAGGGCCAACCTGGTCCCGGGCGCAGTATGTCTGCTGTGCGCTGCTGCAAGTGTTCGCTCTGGCTCCCTCCCGTCACCTTTAAGCTCTGGCTGGGAATCCTAGTTTTGGAGTGCGGCTCTGAGGCCGCTCGATGCTGCTGGATAAGACAGCAACACGGAGTGACTTTCTGGCGGTCTGTTTATTGTCGTGTAGTCGGAGTGACTCTCAGAACGGCAGTAGTGATAGTAGTTTCAGTTGGATCTGGAGGCTGTAAACAATTGTCGATATAACCGGAAAAATTTGTATGTCTGTAAAGAGGTATAAAGAGTAGATGTAGATCCTGCGGCTTACGTCAGGTCTTCGTGAGAGTTGAGGGCACACTGAGTGGAAATTGCCGTCTGCTGCCACGTAAACGATTGATTATGAACTACTGGCGGTAAACTCGCCCAGAAATATCCTATCCGACAACTCGTGGACATTTGCACGAACGGATTAAAAATAAAGCTGAAAACTTTGCAATTGATTTGTGTTGCTCTTAAAGAGTTGTTGCAAACTTTGGCGGAGGCATTCAGGGGTTTATTCCTGCCAGGGAGGGACAAGATGCATTTAATTATACACTTGTACCCATCAGTTGTGACGAAACCCTTGTATCTGAGACTTGTGATAAGAGAATAGCCTGTCCCATTCCTGGCTCCTACACCTCATTCCCTCCTCTGCCTTGAACCTTCCCTACCATGCCTTTTATGCCACTATACCCCATTCATCTACCCCTCCCCCACTCATCTACCCATCCCCGTTCACATCACTCAGATATCTACCCCGCAACTCCACCACCTCCCCAAATAATACCCCCAATACCGTACCAAAACCCTATACCCACCCCCCCCCTTCTTGACTAGACATTCAACACCAGACCCAACTCCCTCCCTAACCCCCCCATATCCACCCCTGAACCCTCTCCAGGGACTTACACCAGACTACACAATGTACACATGTCTACACACCAGACTTCTCTCTCTCCCGCCCCCACACACTGAGTAACGAGGGGGGGGGGAGGGGGAGGCACAGCAATGAAACAAAGATATGAACAAAGACACTGGCATTACAAATATGTGCGCTCGGAAAGTATATATGTAATTGCACTGAGATAATTGAAAGTGTGTTGCAGTAATAAGAAATGCAATGTTGCCTTAGGGGGAGCATGTGAGGAGAGGGAAGGTGAGGAGGGAGATGCTCTTATGGCCAAGACCTGCAGATTACAGGCGGTAATTCCAGGCTGAGGAGGATTAGTCTCGTCGGGGTAGACGATGGCAGGAGTTCTTTTGTAGTGTCTTGTGTGTGCAAGTGACACCTGCAGTGCTGTGTGGTGTACATATGTAATGAGTGTACATAGTTTAGAAGTACACGTGGTGACGGTTTTGTTGAGTGGTATTTACCTCCATTCCCCGGTGACTGGACTATTACAGTTCAGTTGTTAATAACTTATCTGTGCAGGCGAGGAGTCACAATACCGGGGCTGAAGTATGTTGACCAGACCACACACTAGAAGGTGAAGGGACGACGACGTTTCGGTCTGTCCTGGACCATCCTCAAGTCGATTGTGTGTCAAGTCACACAATCGACTTTAGAATGGTCCAGGACGGACCGAAACGTCGTCGTCCCTTCACCTTCTAGTGTGTGGTCTGATCAACTTACCTGTGATTCTGGGTTGGGTCTGCTAAGAAGAGGCACTAAGGCCCCATAGACACTGTGAATGGAGACAACCCGGTTACTGGCTAAGTCAGGCCTGAACAGGTATACTTAAAGATGCACTTGCCAACTGATGGACGTCAGTATACATATCTACAAAGTTATACATATCTACATATCCAAAGTTGTTATATACAAGAGTACCTCCACTTACTGGTGGTATTATAACCAGTGTTTGTGTATACATGCCACAAGAGCCGTGATGAGGGTTCGAACCTACGTCTGAGAGGATTCCAGATACTGCCTTGATCGACTAGGCCACGACATGGTTAAAAGAATTGCAACCGGGAGTTCTACTGGACTCACACTGTGTTTGTGTAATTATAAAGCTCCTCTGGTAATGTTATTCATAACCCAAGGAGTCAAGAGCCATACTGCTCTAACGTAACTTGTGTCGTCCGCACCGCCTCAACACCAAGGACATTTTTGTGGTGTATTTTTACATATTTCTCGAGATTAAATGAGGACACGGAATCCATGATGTTGTTTAAGGCTCAAAGTTCTTGAGTGTGAGCCAAGGACGGCCGCTCTTATGGCCTCCCACAGCCTGTGGCTCCAGGGGGACCGCTTGTTCCTCACACACACACACACACACACACACACACACACACACACACACACACACACACACACACACACACACACACACACACACACACACAGCTGCGATGAGCCACAGAGCCACAGAGCCATTAGCCATTAGCACAGAGCCACAGAGCGATGAGCCACAGAGACGTTAGAAAGAACTTTTTCAGTGTCAGAGTAGTTAGCAAATGGAATGCATTAGGAAGTGATGTGGTGGAGGCTGACTCCATTCACAGTTTCAAATGTAGATATGATAGAGCCCAATAGGCTCAGGAATCTGTACACCAGTTGATTGACGGTTGAGAGGCGGGACCAAAGAGCCAGAGCTCAACCCCCGCAAGCACAATTAGGTGAGTACAATTAGGTGAGTACAGCTCCGGAGGCCGTCCTGCACTGGGTATGGGTCTCATCTCTCCTGGTGTTTGAGTCTTGTCGTATCTTGAAGGTGGGGATGGAGGTGGCTTTCACCACTGATTCTTTCAATCCATTCCACTTGTGGCTCACCTCTTCACTTTACAAGTATTTCCTTGCGTTTCTCGACTATTTTTGTTCTGTTTCCAGCCTCCACCTTAGCCTTCCAGCTAAGGGAGTCGGTCGGCCGAGCGGACAGCACGCTGGACTTGTGATCCTGTGGTCCTGGCTTCGATCCCAGGCGCCGGCGAGAAACAATGGGCAGAGTTTCTTTCACCCTATGCCCCTGTTACCTAGCAGTAAAATAGGTACCTGGGTGTTAGTCAGCTGTCACGGGCTGCTTCCTGGGGGTGGCGGCCTGGTCGAAGACCGGGCCGCGGTGACACCGAAATCATCTCAAGATAACCTCAAGATAACCTCCACACAGCCTGCTATCCTATGTTTTTTACCCGTTTTTAAAGTACTATTATTATTCACTTCGTCTAGTCTCATTAGCCTAGTATTTTGTGTGTAGTGAACAAATCCACAAGGGCCGTGTTGATGGTTCGAACTCTCACCCGGGATGATCCCAGACGCTGCCTTAGTCGACTAGGACACGACATGGTCAAGAGAATTACAACCAGGAATTCCACTGACTTCACACGGATCCTGCAGCCTCTCCGAGACACAAGCCAGGGTTTTTACACAATTCCCCCAATGCACCCGGGCTCTGCCAACAAGCTGTTCTACCTCTTCGCCCCTCACTTCAATACACACAGACACCACAATAGCGTGATGCATCAAATGAACATTTGATGCATCAAGCTGTTGTGGTTTGTGTGTGTATTGTGTATAGTGATCATTTTCCCTTCTATTCTTTCTCTCCTGCAGAGGTGTGAGATTAGGTCCCCCTTACCTATCCTCGTAACTTAGTACTCAATTAATATGTTTAAAATTCGCTACCTGGAACAAAAATTTCCAAGTAGCACGGGCTATGGTGAGCCCGTAGTCAATTAATAGTCTTGTTTTTTGTTACAAAGCTCTCCACGCCGGTGCTGCTTACTCTTGTATTGGCCTCACATAAGCTGAGTACATGATGTTGTAAGGGGCCTTGTTTTTTATTTGTAATTACCGTTCTGATGTTCGCCAGCTGCTCACATGCTGCTGATGTTATCATGTTTATGTGTGTTTCTGGTGTTAGTGCCGGAATTATATTCACTTTCAAATCTGTCGCTTCCTGATTTATGTTGCCTTATTCTTACAATGTAGGAGAGAGAGAGAGAGAGAGAATGTGAGAGAGAGAATGTAAGAGAGAGAGAATGAGAGAGAGAAAAAATGAGAGAGAGAGAGAATGAATGAGAGTGCCTGGGAGGTACAACCTTAGGGCTGTGCTCCACAATACCTTTAAGTCTGCACCAGTGTGCCCAAGTGTTCACACTACCCGGGGTTCCTACTCGTCCCCACCCGCTTCTTCCCTTCCTCCTGCTCCTCCTCCTACTTTCATCTTGGTTTTGCTTAAACTGTTCCTTGTGATGCTGGTACTGTTTCCACTGCTACTGCTTCAGCTGCTGCTGTTCATCCTGCTGTTCCTGAGGACAGTCCGCGCTCTCTCTCTCTCTCTCTCCCTCTCTCTCTCTCTCTCTCTCTCTCTCTCTCTCTCTCTCTCTCTCTCTCTCTCTCTCTCTCTCTCTCTCTCCAGGCGTTGGCTGACACCTTCCAGATGATATTAGTGCCCCTCAAGAATCAGTTGGATTACCTGGTTTGGATCACTTGGTCTGGCGGGGTTGGGAGTGAGGGTGGATCTCGGATCTAGGGCCTTCTTCCCTTGGCCTTCAGACAGTGCTATACCATATGGCCAGCTTCTGTCTTGATTATCTTGAGATTATCTTGAGAGCCTTTATCTCGCCTTGTGCCTTGTCTTAGAGCCTTTATCTCTAAGGCGCTCTATAACTCTCCCTCCTGCGTCTTTCCTTTTGTTATGAAGACCATCGCGCGTGTGTGTGTTATCATCTAGTTGTGGTTGCGGTGGTTGAGCTCTGGCTTTTTGGTCCCGCCTCTCAACTGTCAATCAACTGGTGTACAGATTCCTGAGCCTACTGGGCTCTTATCATATCTACATTTGAAGCTGTGTATGGAGTCTGCTTCCACCACATCACTGCCTAATGCATTCCATTGCTCTGCTACTTATGCTTGTGGGGGTTGAGCGTCAGTTCTTTGGTCCTGACTTTAAACGTTCAATCCGCCTAGTGTACATCTTCTTGAACCTTTGGTTTCTGTTTGCAGTTGAGTATAATGTCTGCCTCCATCACATTGTTCCGTTTAATAGCCCCTGTTTCGATCCCTGTTTGTGGCTCACTTGGGTATTGAGCCCCGTGTTCGTATTCCCAATAGTTTGACCTTATCTACCTTGTATTTTACATTGAAAATGTTGGATGCGTTAATAATGTTTTCCGTTTATCTTTTTATTTTCCAGTGCCGCGAGATTTAAATCCTCCAGTCTCTCCTTGTATCTCATACCTCTCAGCCCTGGTTCCCGTCTCGTGGTGCACATCTGGGCCATCCCCGGCTTTTATTTTTGTTTTGTGCTTAATAGATAAGAGTTCCTGCGGTGATTTTAACGCAGCCCTCACTGCTGCACTGCTGCCCCCCCCCTCCCCCAGCTGTGCCGTCCCCCCCCCCAGATGTGCCCCTGACCCCCCACCAGAGCTGCGTGGTGATAACGACACCAATCAGCCCACGTGGTGACCGGTAACAGCGCCTCACCAAACACTTCACACTCCTCACCCTCTCCATCATCCTATCACAGGAAATTGAGCTTAATTATGCAATTGTTCCATGACGCGGATTGGTCGTTCGTGTTTGGTGTTTGTTTACGAGTTGTTTGAGGAAACATAAACTTGTTTTAACATTGACTTGTGGGCGGGCAAAATATTCAGTTGTCCTTTCCTTAAAAATGTCCACAAAAGCAGGTTTGTTTTGCGTGTTATCTGTATAATATGATCTTTATATCTGTTTTGCGTGTTATCTGTATAATATGATCTTTATATCTGTTTTGCGTGTTATCTGTATAATATGATCTTTATATCTGTTTTGCGTGTTATCTGTATAATATGATCTTTATATCTGTTTTGCGTGTTATCTGTATAATATGATCTTTATATCTGTTTTGCGTGTTATCTGTATAATATGATCTTTATATCTGTTTTGCGTGTAGACGAACACATGTCGGGGCCTAGTCGATTAAGGCAGCGTCTGGGATCCTCTCAGACGTAGGTTCGAATCCTCGTCACGGCCCTTGTGGATTTGTTCACTTGCTAGCAAATCTGTAGCCACTTCCACCTTGGAGGGAAGAACCTTTTGGCTGTTGAGACTAATGCGTGTACATTGTGGCGCCCCAACACCTGTTGTGGGCGGGTCGTGGGCGGGTTGTGGGCGGGTCGTGGGCGGGTTGTGGGCGGGTTGTGGGCGAGTTGTTGGGAGCGGCAGCTTCACACTTTAATATTACCAAATCCCTGAGAGCGCTCCTCGAATGCCACAAACGTCAGGTAAATTGGGCAAGGAGCTCTAATCGTCGCAGTTCACGGCATGGAAGATTGTCTTGATGCCTGCTTGCTTTCTTGCTTGCCTGCCTGCCTGCCTGCCTGCCTTGCCTGCCTGCCTGCCTGCCTGCCTGCTGTCTGCCTGCCTGCCTGCCTGTCTGCCTACCTGCTTGCCTGTCTGTCTGTCTGCCTGCCTGCCTGCCTGCCTGCCTGCCTGCCTGCCTGCCTGCCTGCCTGCCTACCTGCTTGCCTGTCTGTCTGTCTGTCTGCCTGCCTGCCTGCCTGCCTGCCTGCCTGCCTGCCTGCCTGCCTGCCTGCCTGCCTGCCTGCCTGCCTGCCTGCCTGCTTGCTTATATCTCTACCTCCATACCTGTCTGCCTACTTACCTGCCTGTCTTTTTACCTACCTGTCTGCTTACAAGAGCGCGTGTTTACCTGTCGCCTTGTTCACCCTGCCGTCACAAGTATGTGAGCATACCCTTCAGTTTGTGCTGACATTCCCTACCTGTATGCCGGCGGGTGTTGACACAAGGAGCCTGGAGCCCGCCACCTCGCCCCTCCTGGTCCCTGGGGATGTAGACATACCCGTGCTGAGCCCACCATGTTGATACACAAACACCTTTGGTACCCATGCCACCAATGCTTTTACTGTGTGGAGATCCCTCGGTAAACCCCCGTCTACACTCTCAGACGGTTGCGAGTGGAGCGTTGACAGCGTGTCAGAGAGAGAGAGAGAGAGAGAGAGAGAGAGAGAGAGAGAGAGAGAGAGAGAGAGAGAGAGACTCTCGCAGCCCCCAAATAGCATTTATGTATAATTGAAAGCATAGTGTGTTAAGGTGAGCAGTGTGAGCCTCACTCGCCAAGAATTTGCCTCTGTTCTCCAGCACTGTTCCCTGATAACCAGTGTAAATGCTGGTATGACGAGGCGCAGCTATATACAGAGACGTCACGTTAACGTGGTATATCAATGAACAACTCCACAGGAGCCTTGATGAGGGCTTGAACCTCATTCGAATGATCACATCTGTTCTGACCATTCTCATGTCTTTCACCTCATTGTTAGACATTGAAGGAAACAATTTGGTGAGATTGGTGAAGTATATTAGGAATAAAATGACCTTAATTACCAAGTTTTGTTGTACTCGTTGCTTCTCTCCACTGTGATATATCTCCCCCTTCACTTTGACCCTCTGTTTCCTCTCTGAGAGGTACTCTCTCTCTCTCTCTCTCTCTCTCTCTCTCTCTCTCTCTCTCTCTCTCTCTCTCTCTCTCTCTCTCTCTCTCTCTCTCTCTCTCTCTCTCTCTCTCTCTCTGTCTCTCTCTCTCTCTCTGTCTCTCTCTCTCTCTATCTCCTTCCTAATAATCGTCCTGATTCAGCAGTCCGGTTCTCTAGCTTCACTAGGAATCTCTGGGGTTGGACAGTCTCGAATGCTTTCCGACAATCGAGAAGATGCAGTCATGGTGTGTGTGTCGGTCTGTTCGTAGTTGCTAATAAATCAAATATACTAATACTTCACGTGTCCTGTGCAATGATTCATTCGTCTGTTGTGGATGTTTCTGGCAGCGTTCTCTCGGGCTAGCGACTGTGTCTCTCAAAAAATGCGCCAAGAGGAATGGCTGAAATGAATATTTTTCTCTGTCATAAGATGTAGTGAGGGTTATCTTGAGATGATTTCGGGGCTTTAGTGTCCCCGCGGCCCGGTCCTCGACCAGGCCTCCACCCCCAGGAAGCAGCCCGTGACAGTTGACTAACACCCAGGTACCTATTTTACTGCTAGGTAACAGGGGCATAGGGTGAAAGAAACTCTGCCCATTGTTTCTCGCCGGCGCCTGGGATCGAACCCAAGACCACAGGATCACAAGTCCAGCGTGCTGTCCACTCGGCCGACCGGCTCCCGAGGGTGTGTTGATCTGTGTCATCAAGACAGCATCAAGAGATCAACACTGGCTAGTGATGATGCTGCTGAGGACCTTCCTTGCTATTATTTGATGGTTTGATATTATGATGTTTTCCAAATGTTGATTTCGGTTGCCTGTAGGACTCGGTAATTTGTCTCTGTGCTTGTGTGATTATTGTATGGGTTGTAGTGGTGGGTGTTGTGTGTGTGGGGTGGTGGGGGGGGGGGGTGTTGTGTGTGTGGGGGGGTGGTGGGGGGGGGTTGTGTGTGTGGGGGGGTGGTGGGGGGGGGGGGGTTGTGTGTGTGGGGGGGGGGGTGTTGTGTGTGTGGGGGGGTGTTGTTGGTGGGAGGGCAGGTGGGTGGGGGGGGGGGGTGTTGTTGGTGGGAGGGCAGGTGGGTGGGGGGGGTGTTGTTGGTGGGAGGGCAGGTGGGTGGGGGGGTGTTGTTGGTGGGAGGGCAGGTGGGTGGGGGGGGGGGGTGTTGTTGGTGGGAGGGCAGGTGGGTGGGGGGGTGTTGTTGGTGGGAGGGCAGGTGGGTGAGGGGGTGTTGTTGGTGGGAGGGCAGGTGGGTGGGGGGGGTGTTGTTGGTGGGAGGGCAGGTGGGTGGGGGGGGGGTGTTGTTGGTGGGAGGGCAGGTGGGTGGGGGGGGTGTTGTTGGTGGGAGGGCAGGTGGGTGGGGGGGGGGGTGTTGTTGGTGGGAGGGCAGGTGGGTGGGGGGGTGTTGTTGGTGGGAGGGCAGGTGGGTGGGGGGGTGTTGTTGGTGGGAGGGCAGGTGGGGGGGGGGTGTTGTTGGTGGGAGGGCAGGTGGGGGGGGTGTTGTTGGTGGGAGGGCAGGTGGGTGGGGGGGGGGGTGTTGTTGGTGGGAGGGCAGGTGGGTGGGGGGGGGTGTTGTTGCTGGGAGGGCAGGTTGGTGGCCATGGTTGTTATATTTTCCCCTCAGTATATTGACCTGTTTTTAAACTGGGGTTATTCTTGTCTCTTGCCCCTCCCACTTCTTCTCCTTCTCGTTGTTTCTCTTGCTCTTCTCCAACTCTCCTCTCTCCTCACATTGACGCAGGGAGAGTGAGGGAGGTCTGGAGTACGCAGGAGAGAGCGCCTTCATTATAATGAGTCCATGAGAGACCTGAAGATGAGGAGTTGGCGTTATTTTAGGAGGAGTGGCCCCTCACAGGGCCGGGGTGAGGTAGGGGGAGCAACACCTCATTGTGAATATAAAGTAACTAGTTAGCGAGGCGGGTGTCGTGTGGGTGTTTGTGTTCTGTGCGTGTGTGCTGGTAGGGTCGAGCGCCAGCTCCCAAGCCCCTCACACACAGAGATCACACTAACGTGATGCATCAAATGAACAAATCCACAAGGGCCGTGACGAGGATTCGAACCTGGGATGCTGGGTTGTCTGGGATGCTCCCGGACGCAGGTTCGAATCCTCGTCACGGCCCTTGTGGATTTGTTCCCAATCCCCTTCTTTAGAACCTTGTAGCGATTCGCTACATGTAGCGATGTAATGTAGCGTTTCGGTTCACTCGTTTTTATATTATTATTATTTACTTGTAATATAGTGTGATGAGCCAGGTTGAGGCCCACCTACAAGTAACAATTACAAGTTTTTTCAGTCTATACATGTCATGATTAAAGTCCCCTATGATTATGAGTCGTGATGCTGTTCTGCTTGTAAATGATGCAGGCTTCCATACGATTGTTATAGGTCCCTATTGTTCCTGTCACACTCGTGTCTGGTCTGCTGTTGTTGTGTGGGGGATTGTGCGCTGCCGCCATTGTTGTTTGGGCCGTTCTATTGTCATAGTGTCATTGTTAGGTAGTCATTTAATCCTCCTCAGCCTGGAATTACCGCCTCTAATCTGCAGGTCTTGGCCATAAGAGCATCTCCCTCCTCACCTTCCCTCTCCTCACATGTTCCCCCTAAGGCAACATTGCATTTCTTATTACTGCAACACACTTTCAATTATCTCAGTGCAATTACATATATACTTTCCGAGTACACATATTTGTAATGCCAGTGTCTTTGTTCATATCTTTGTTTCATTGCTGTGCCTCCCCCCCCCTCGTTACTCAGTGTGTGGGGGGGGGGAGAGAGAGAAGTCTGGTGTGCAGACATGTGTACATTGAGTAGTCTGGTGTGAGTCCCTAGAGAGGGTTCAGGGGTGGATATGGGGGGTTAGGGAGGGAGTTGGGTCTGGTGGGAATGTCTAGTCAAGAATCGGGGGGGGGGGGGTATAGGGTTTGGGTACGGTATTGGGGGTATTATTGGAGAGGTGGTGGAGCTGGGGGTACATATCCGAGTGATGTGGTTATCTTGAGATGATTTCGAGGTTATAGTGTCCCCGCGGCCCGGTCCTCGACCAGGCCTCCAAGGGGTAGATGAGTAGGGTATAGGGGCATAGAAGACATGGTAGGGAAGGTTCAAAGCAGAAGATGGAATGAGGTGTAGGAGTGAGGGATGGGATGGGTTATAGTGTTGTTGATTCTGGGTTGTGGGAAGAGGTCAGGTCGGTTCCTGCCTCTCTTCCTCTTCCCTGCACCCCCCCCCCTTCCCCCTTTCCTCTGCACCTGCAGCTCTCCATCTCTTGTCACATCACTCGGCAGAACTACTTATGTGTAACTTGCTCACTGTTGGAGTTGGTTCTGTGTGGGGAGTCTTTAATGTTGTCTCACTTCCAATAGCAATCTAAAGAGAAAACTTTATCTTGTTGTATCAGTGATTGAGTCTGTGTGTGTGTGTGTGTGTGTGTGTGTGTGTGTGTGTGTGTGTGTGTGTGTGTGTGTGTGTGTGTGTGTGTGTGTGTGTGCCTGTTAGTATGTACATTTATGATATTCTTATCTTTGTTCATTATATATATATATATATATATATATATATATATATATATATATATATATATATATATATATATATATATATATATATATATATATTAGTATATTTTGGTAGCAGTCTTTCCTGTAGACATATTTTATTAAATATGACCGAAAAAGTAAGATTAATAATTCTAACACGAATTTTCTCAATCTTTCGTACATTATGCTTCACTGTTGGAGGTAAATCAAAAATCACTTCTCCAAAATTCATTTTTATTTCTAGTCTGACGCGACACGGGCGCGTTTCGTAAAACTTATTACATTTTCAAAGACTTCACAAATACACAACTGATTAGAACTTGCGTTTTCCCTGATTTTATATCTACATTTGAGTGAGGTGGGAAGGGTGATGTGGCATTACATTTGAGTGAGGTGGGAAGGATGATGTGGCATTAGAGGATATTAATAGGGTATTAAAAGTATCAACACAAGACAGAACACGAAACAATGGATATTGAATAGAAGTGTTTGTAGAAAGCCTATTGGTCCATATTTCTTGATGCTTCTATATTGGAGCGGAGTCTTGAGGTGGGTAGAATATAGTTGTGCAATAATTGGCTGTTGATTGCTGGTGTTGACTTCTTGATGTGTAGTGCCTCGCAAACGTCAAGCCGCCTGCTATCGCTGTATCTATCGATGATTTCTGTGTTGTTTACTAGGATTTCTCTGGCGATGGTTTGGTTATGGGAAGAGATTATATGTTCCTTAATGGAGCCCTGTTGTTTATGCATCGTTAAACGCCTAG
Organism: Procambarus clarkii; assembly: GCF_040958095.1. Taxonomy (NCBI): domain Eukaryota; kingdom Metazoa; phylum Arthropoda; class Malacostraca; order Decapoda; family Cambaridae; genus Procambarus; species Procambarus clarkii. The sequence continues at coordinate 27,256,765 of NC_091165.1, read as the reverse complement.
AAAGAGATGTTGTTGTCTTGCCTATATACTGGGTTTTTTGGAGCTTACAGTCCCCAAGTGGGCATTTGAAGGCATAGACGACGTTAGTCTCTTTTAAAGCGTTCTGTTTCGTGTCTGGAGAGTTTCTCATGAGTAGGCTGGCCGTTTTTCTGGTTTTATAGTAAATCGTCAGTTGTATCCTCTGATTTTTGTCTGTAGGGATAACGTTTCTATTAACAATATCTTTCAGGACCCTTTCCTCTGTTTTATGAGCTGTGGAAAAGAAGTTCCTGTAAAATAGTCTAATAGGGGGTATAGGTGTTGTGTTAGTTGTCTCTTCGGAGGTTGCATGACTTTTCACTTTCCTTCTTATGATGTCTTCGATGAAACCATTGGAGAAGCCGTTATTGACTAGAACCTGCCTTACCCTACAGAGTTCTTCGTCGACTTGCTTCCATTCTGAGCTGTGGCTGAGAGCACGGTCGACGTATGCGTTAACAACACTCCTCTTGTACCTGTCAGGGCAGTCGCTGTTGGCATTTAGGCACATTCCTATGTTTGTTTCCTTTGTGTAGACTGCAGTGTGGAAACCTCCGCCCTTTTCCATGACTGTTACATCTAGAAAAGGCAGCTTCCCATCCTTTTCCGTCTCGTAAGTGAAACGCAGCACGGAACTCTGCTCAAATGCCTCCTTCAGCTCCTGCAGATGTCTGACATCATCTGACATGATTTTTGATTTACCTCCAACAGTGAAGCATAATGTACGAAAGATTGAGAAAATTCGTGTTAGAATTATTAATCTTACTTTTTCGGTCATATTTAATAAAATATATATATATATATACTAATCCCCCTATCTTTTCCCCCTCTTCTCATCTACTATCCTCCCCTATTCCCCGTCCCATCATCTCATTAAGCCCCCTCCTGCCCCCCCTCACACACACACACACACACACACACACACACACACACACACACACACACACACACAAAGCCTTCAACTAACCATATCCTAATGTCACACGTTTAAGAATTTCTCCAGCTTTACTCTGGGGAAATTTTGCGACCACTTAATTCTGTGACATGTGGTTCCCTCTGTCTTGATGGCACTGTCACGCCATCCCTTGCAGTGCCACGTTTCCAGTGGCACTGCCACACCACCCCTTACACAGCGACCTCACCCCTGGCACTCACTCCTCTCCTGCCACCCCCACATCACCCCTGGCACTGTCTCAGACAATGAAGAGGCAGTTAAGAAGGTATGCTCTAGGCGGCTCTTTGAGCCGTGTAATGAAGCTCTTGTTCGTGTGGTAAACGGGGCTCTTTATGCTACCAAGTCGCTGGTCGACCCGTTGCTTTCTAAACCAGTACCTGACCCACGTTTTACCTCCTGCACCCACCACCATCCCCAACAGGTAATTTTGGCGGGAAGCCCACCTCCGCGCCCATCGGGTCATTGCTGTCAACGGAGCCTGTCTCTCCATCAGCGGGGCGCCCTTTGCTCGTCTTAACACCCAGCCACATTTGCTTCCCCAAATTACCTTCTTTCCAGAGGAGCTGTGAGGAGTAACGGCTGGCTCACGGGGCGCTCTTAACGTCCTGGGGAGACTGTTTTAGACCGGGAGGCGTTATGGAGAACTGCCACCAATTTGCGTGGTGTCTGCTTGGACGTGTACCGGGGGAGGAGGAGGAGGCAGTCTCTGTCACTGACTTCCTTTTCTGTCTCTTCTTCTGTCTGTCTCTCTCTATCTCTGTCTCTCTCTATCTCTGTCTCTCTCTATCTCTGTCTCTCTCTGTCTCTCTCTCTGTCTCTCCTCTCTCTCTCTCCTCTCTCTCTCTCTCTCTCTCTCTCTCTCTCTCTCTCTCTCTCTCTCTCTCTCTCTCTCTCTCTCTCTCTCTCTCTCTCTCTCTCTCTCTGTCTCTCTCTCTCTCTGTCTCTCTCTCTCTCTCTCTCTCTCTCTCTCTCTCTCTCTCTCTCTCTCTCTCTCTCTCTCTCTCTCTCTCTCTCTCTCTCTCTCTCTCTCTCTGTCTCTCTCTCTGTCTCTCTCTCTGTCTCTCTCTCTGTCTCTCTCTCTCTCTCTCTCTCTCTCTCTCTCTCTCTCTCTCTCTCTCTCTCTCTCTCTCTCTCTCTCTCTCTCTCTCTCTCTCTCTCTCTCTCTGTAGCTGGGGCAGTGGTGAGCTGGGCTACAGAGCACATATACTACAAGGCCTCGCCAGAGTGTGTCAGGGTTCGAGGAAGTGTCAGGAGTGACGGGACCTGTCACATGCCGTCCTGTAGGCTGTGCTCTTCCCTCCACTGTCCGTACTGGTGCACCTGTGTTACCTACAGCAGGAGGGTGGCTCGCACGGGACATTGTTCAAGGCCCAGGCAGCACTCACATTCAGGATAAGGGAAGCAGTATTGCACGATACTGTAAAGGGGGACTTACACAGGTTGTAAGTATGGACAGACAACAGGGTACTGGAGTCTATTTCCAAATACTGTCATGAAATAAGGTTGAGGGGATGGTAGCAGCGACCAGTACAGCATAGGAGGGAGGCAGCTGCAGGAGTCAGCCAGGACCTGGGCGTGGACTTAATACTCACACACACACACACACACAGAATAACACTGACATGTGTCATAGTGACGAACATGTGAGAGGATGCTCCGCCTGTACATACAACTAGGAAAGCACACAGTTGGGTGAGAAAACGCAGCTGTTTATGAACGAAGTTTTATTTATAACTTATGTATATATATATTATGTATTATGTATATATATTTATATATATATATATATATATATATATATATATATATATATATATATATATATATATATATATATATATATATATATATATATAATTGATTTCACGAATGTTTTTTTTTTTTTTTTTTTTTTATTAAGTTATGAGGTACAGCTGCATTAGTGCAGCTACCCTAGACTATATGAAGTGGAGTACAGTGTGTCAAAAAAGCTAACTAGGTGATGCTATAAAATCCCCATCACACAGGATGGTTAGTCATACAGAGGCATGTATTAAAGGTAATCAAAGTGAAGTCTACGGGGTTCACTATCCATATTTAACATTCTCATATTTCCTATTTCTTTGTTTCTTCTTCTGGTCCCTTATATTCTTCGTGTCCAGTTCCACGTTCCATCTCGCTTCTTGTTCCACACCTTTCATCCTCCCTGGCTTTCACTCTCATACCAATAACACTCAACAGAGGTCGGAAAGTCACAGTAATTAACGAAATACCAAACATACCAACGGAAGGAATATCTTTCCTTCTGAAGATGTATTAATATACGAAAGTACTTAAGGAAATTCCTGTTTCAATTCTTCCTTCGTGGTCTGACTCTGTCATACCAACAAAAGTTTCTATCGTACATATTAAATGAAAAAATACATTGTAATACAATTAGTGTAACCAATGAAAACTTTTAGTATGTGAGTTTTTATCAGAATCAGTTTTTTTTTTTCAATAATATTATCCATTATTAAAATTATATGTTTATCTTTTATATTTCTAATTAGGGTTCTTTTGCCCCCCTACAGGTGAGACGTGTACCCTGCCCTGGTCTGGTGTGAGAGAGCAGTATAGCTGTGGTGTCTCCTGTGGTAGGTTGTGTGTGGTATCTTCCCAGCTGGTAGACTGGTAGGTTGTGTGTGGTATCTTCCCAGCTGGTAGACTGGTAGGTTGTGTGTGGTATCTTCCCAGCTGGTAGACTGGTAGGTTGTGTGTGGTATCTTCCCAGCTGGTAGACTGGTAGGTTGTGTGTGGTATCTTCCCAGCTGGTAGACTGGTAGGTTGTGTGTGGTATCTTCCCAGCTGGTAGACTGGTAGGTTGTGTGTGGTATCTTCCCAGCTGGTAGACTGGTAGGTTGTGTGTGGTATCTTCCCAGCTGGTAGACTGGTAGGTTGTGTGTGGTATCTTCCCAGCTGGTAGACTGGTAGGTTGTGTGTGGTATCTTCCCAGCTGGTAGACTGGTAGGTTGTGTGTGGTATCTTCCCAGCTGGTAGACTGGTAGGTTGTGTGTGGTATCTTCCCAGCTGGTAGACTGGTAAGTTGTTGTGTTGCGGATACATGCACGCAAGAGCCCACCACACACACACACACACACACACACACACACACACACACACACACACACACACACACACACACACACACACACACACACACACGGTTGTGTGTGTGTAGACGGTTGGAACAAGTTAGGTGAGAAGGTGGTGGAGGCCAAGACCGTCAGTAGTTTCAAGGCGTTATATGACAAAGAGTGTTGGGAAGACGGGACACCACGAGCGTAGCTCTCATCCTATAACTATACTTAGGTAATTACACTTAGGTAATTACACACACACACACACACACACAAGTTGCGGGACCAAAGAGCCAAAGCTCAACCCCCGCAAGCACAAATAGGTGAGTACACACTGATTGAGAAATAGGCCACCAGACTAGTCCCAGAACTGAGAGGTATGAGCTACTAGGAAAGACTACGGGAGCTAAACCTCGCGTCCCTGGATGACAGAAGAGTAAGGGAGACATGATAACAACCTACAAAGTTCTCGGAGGAATTGACAGGGTGGACAACGATAAACTATTTAGCACGGTTGAAACACGAACAAGGGGACACAGGTGGAAAATCAGTACCCAAATGAGCCACAGAAGACATTAGAAATAATTTTTTCACTGTCAGAGTAGTTAACAAATGGAATGCATTAAGCAGTGACGTGGTGGAGACTGACTCCATACATTGATTCAAATGTAGATATGATACTGCATGGGGGGAAGGTGTGGGTGACAGCTTCAGGTGTGTGGGTGGAAAGTGTGGAGTAACAGCTGCTTCTTCTTCAATGCCAATCAATATTGGCTCCTTCAGGGATAACATTCTTGGCCATTTCCCCCTCTTCACATATACCAATGACCTACCAAACGCCTCACAGCTAAGCCGACTCCGTTGACTGTTAACACAACCTTAATTTTCTCAGATACTAACCTCACTCTACTAATAAACTCACCCTCAGTATTGACAAGAGATATTACATGTTATTTGGAGACAAATCTACTAATCAAGCAGATCTTCACCACCGCCTCCACTACTAGCGTTGTCTTCTCTAGCTCCACTGTTTATTGTTCCCTTTCATTTTCCTCCACTACCTTACCCCCTTCCCTTTTACTTCCATTTCCTTCTTTCCCATTCCTTCCGCTCCTCATTTTTTCCTACACTCTTCCCTCATAATTTTTGCCGCCAGGTTTAGGTGGGTCTGGGTGGGAGATGGGTCACAAGGGAAGTAATTGGTGATGATTGGTCCGTTACCAGAGGTCGATTATGGGATCCCGCCTCGCTCTTCACCCCAATGACGCTATCACGGCTCCCGTGTCTCTGTCGCCCCGCCCGCGCTCCTGTTGGCGGGACGCCCGCTCTTTTGGCGGGAAGCCGGCCTTTTGTGACGAAAGGTCCATTTTCTTTTTTCTGCGGGATGCCGGGTCATTGAGGCGGGAGGTCCTCTCTTTATGACTTATAATGTGTGCCTTAGGTTATAATATTCGTGGTATATTTATTGCCAGAGGTTGTTATCACTGTCAACTGTGACCTCATCTTCCTCAGTGACTCCATGTACTTATCTATCACTACTTACATATCGGTGACTACGGGGAAGTGAGGTCTAGCTCTTTATGCCTCGCCTATCGGTTTATCGGATCTATTGTCTTATTTAACTATTCTGACGTTTGAATTCTTTATATCGTCTAGCCTTAAAGTCGTGGATAGAGGTGGCTTCCACAACTTACGTCTTTCAGTGTGTGTGTGACACTTACGGACCACTCGTACAGGGTTCGAGAACTTCTTTACATTTCCTCGACTGATTTGTGTTTCTAGCTTTCCACTGACGTCCTCTCGTCACACTATATCCCAGCTTCAAGAGGGTGTTCTTGTCCCCCTTGGCAAGTGTCTTCTAAATCTATGTTGCCCATTTGTTACCCTGATAACAGAGAGATAGAGAGAGAGAGAGAGAGAGAGAGAGATAGAGAGAGAGAGAGAGAGGGGGGGGGGCTTCTGGCAGCGGTGTGGCGGGAGCGGGGGCATGGCAGTGCGGGCCACCATAAGTGAATTCCCCCGCCGTGTACTGGACCAGGAAGAGCCAAAGAGAGGAGGGTTGTGCGTGCTTAAAGGTTGCTTACGCGATTTAGGAAAGTCTGCTGTTGCTGCTGTTTCATCTCCTGATGCTACTGTTGAATCTCTTGCTGTTGCTGAAGCTTCCGTTGCGTTTGTTGCTGCTCCGTGGCGTCTGCCGTTGCTTTTGCTGCTGTTACTGTTGTTCCTACTGCTATTTTTCCTACTCCAGCTCTTGCATTTGTCTCCTCCCTGGCTGGAGTTGTGTGGGGGATCCGGAATAGACAGACTCGATAGGTAGGGGTTGCATGCCGGAAGAGATAGAAGGGATGGAAGGAAGGGCAGGGAAGAGAGAGAGAGAAGAAAGAATAAATACAAGAGTGTTGGAAGACAGGAAGGGGGATTTGCATTTGAAACACGATTTAACGCCCAGGTAATGGGGGAGGAAGCCAGAGAGGTTGACGATACGTGAGTGGGAATAGAGGCTCTTCTTGTGTCTCTTGGACATTTGCGTGGCTCAAGAGCTGGAACTAAGAGCGCTGAAACTAAGAGCCTCGTAGTCAGTGGTGGGGTTAGGACCAGGCGCTACACGCCCTACTGGGTGTAATGTTACTGGTTAACTTTGCCAGTCTCGTGTACAGTAATACAGGTGTGTTTACTCAGTGTTGCAGGTGTAGCAGTGTTGTGTGGGTGGTAGGTGTGTGTTGTTCGCAGTAGGTATATTATACCAGGCTGCCAGGTACCTTCAAATAACCGGTTCCTTGTTTCTAGGTACCACCGTGTGTGTGTGTGTGTGTGTGTGTGTGTGTGTGTGTGTGTGTGTGTGTGTGTGTGTGTGTGTGTGTGTGTCTGTGTGTGTGTGTGTGTGTGTCTGTGTGTGTGTGTGGCTGTATTTCTAAACTTGCGTAAAAAATGGATGATAATCCTCTTCGCGGAATATTTAAATAAGGGATCGTTATGGATATTAGAAGAGGGAGGGAGAGTCGTGAGGAGAGAGAAGGAGTGATAATATTGTACCTGGAATACAGAGGATTGCGAGGCTGCGAAGTGTGTGAGGGAGAGGTTGGGAAGTATTTGGGGGGAGGACTCTAGTATTGTAGAAAGGTGTACATGGGGGGGGGGGGGGAGTAGTGCTGGAAACTTTACACTCTCGGGAGGCTGAGAGGCGGGGCTGGAGAGCTGGAACACCCTCCCAGGTTGTGAGTGGGAGGTAAGCACCAGGCACTACACAGGGTGCCTGCAGTGAGAGCTCCCAGGGGACAAGAGAATGGTGCCACCACCAACCAGGAGAAAATGGTGATGAGTTTTCCTGGTACTGATGATTGGTACACCATTCTGTGTACATTGATGTTTGTTGCTTGGCGTTGGTCACGGACCAATCGTGTGTGTGTACTTACTTGGTTGTACTTGCCTAATGTGCTTGCGGAGATTGAGCGCTAGCTCGTTGGTCTCGCCTCGCAACTGTTAATCAACTGGTGTACAGGTTTAAGAGCTTACTGGGCTCTTATTATATCTACACTTGAAACTGTGTATGGAGTCAGCCTCCACCACATCACTGCCTAATGCATTCCATTTGTCTACTACTCCGACACTGAAAACATTTCAGTGTCACACACACACACACACACACACACACACACACACACACACACACACACACACACACACACACACACACACACACACACACACATCCCCAGGAAGCACCCTGTAGCAGCTGTCTAACTCCCAGATACCTATTTACTGCTAGGTGAACAGAGGCATCAGGATGAAAGAAACTCTGCCCATTTGTAAGTGCGTGCATTAGCCTCTACTAACTGCCAGGCGCTGTGCTCTTAATGACGTAATTATTTAATGGATGTCGCTCTGGTTATTATATTGTCCGGGTCATTTATTTGGACGCGAGTAGTGGCATTGGTCATTGTTTATCGCTAATTGACGTCTGAGGGTCGGCTTGGTCAGGTTGTTAGGGGTCGGGGTCGTCAAGGTTGTCATCTGGCTGTTAGGCGACGTCATCAGTCTTGACCTGACATTATTGTTTGGTGGTGGTGGTGGTGGTGGAGATGGTGGTGGTGGTGGTGGTGGTGGTGGTGGTGGTGGTGGTCGTGGTGGTGGTGGTGGTGGTGGTCGTGGTGGTGGTGGTCGTGGTGGTGGTGGTCGAGGTGGTGGTGGTCGAGGTGGTGGTGGTGGTTGGTGGTTGTGGTGTGGTGGTAGAGGAGGTGGTGGTGGTGGTAGATGTAGAGGTGGTGGTTGCTGCTGATGATTCCCCGTTTGTGTGTGTGCCTCTAGTGTTGGGATTATATACACTCTCAAACCATTATCTTTTCCTATAACCTGTAGGTGCCTTCCTCTTCTCGTGTAGATGCCCTCTGGTCTCCTTTCTTCGTTCCCCCTCTTCATTATCTTACACTTATTGGGATTGAATTCCAGCAACCATTTGACAACTTCTGGAATTTGTCAAGAGTCCTCCTGTAACTTCCTGCTTTCCTCCATTTTTTTGTACATTCCCGGTCAGCTCTCCGTCATGTGAAAACATTGACACATACGAGCTCATTCTCTCGAGTAAGTAGTTCACATCAATTAGGAAGAGCAGCGGTGCCAAGACCGAGCCTTGTGGGACCCCACTTGTTACATTCCTCGAAACCTTCTCCCTGACTGTTAGTCTATGCTTCCGGAACGCCTTTACTGAGTTCAGTGTCTTCCCAGTTATGCCAGCCTGCCTCTCCATCTCGTACACCAGTCTGTCATGAAGAACAATATCAAATCCTCTTTGACAGTCTAGGAAAATACAGTCTACCCAGCTTTCCTTCTCCTGTCTTGTTGGTCCTCACCAGATGATCCAGCGCTGTCGACCTGTTTACACTCTCCAGCACTTTAGGCACAATACTTGGTAATGACACCAGACTGTGATCCAGTGCCTTCTCTCTGTCCGCTTTTTTTTTTTTTGGAATAGTGGGATTACGTTTGTCCTTTTCCAGACGTCTGGGAGAGATCCTGGCTCAAGCAGTTTTATTAAATATTTTAGTTAACACACACACACATACAGGTGTGGGGACACAGGTGGAAACTGAGTGCCCAAATGAGCAACAGAGATATTAGAAAGAATTTTTTTAGTGTGAGAGTAGTTGACAAATAGAATGCATTAGGCAGTGATGTGGTGGAGGCTGACTCCATACACAGTTTCAAATGTAGATATGATAGAGCCCAATAGGCTCAGGAACCTGTACACCTGTTGATTGACGGTTGAGAGGCGGGACTAAAGAGCCAGAGCTCAACCCCCGCAAGCACAACTAGGTGAGTACAACTAGGTGAGTACACACACACACACACACACACACACACACACACACACACACACACACACACACACACACACACACACACACACACACACACACACACCGTCCCAGTAGGCTGGTAATCAATACTAAGACGACAACCGCCGTCAACAGATAGAAGACGAGGAGGAACGGAAGGAGGAAAAGGGAGAAGTAACACATAACGAAATAACCCGGTGTATAACGTAGTGTGGATGAAGAGGAGGTTAACCTCTAGACCATCACGTCAGCGTCTGGGGGGGTAACTAGAGCCCTCTAGAGATGGCGCTGAAGTAATCTTATTGTCAGTGATGAAGCACCTGGAATTCTTACACACCATCCATATCTCGATTCTTGTTGGTAATGGAAAATGTAATGAAATTATACACTGTGTAGCCTAAATTTAGAACGATTTCTACTTATTCTCTACGTGTGACGTGTCAATTGTGTCACCCTGTTGGGGTCAGGAAGAGGTTGGGGGTCAGGTGGAGGTTGGGGTCAGGTGGCGGCTTGCATGAGCTGAAGGCATCACATGAGAACATGAAAAATAATAGACACTGCAATACACCTATTGCCCCCATACGAAGCAGCTCCTATTTATGTCTACCCAAACTCGCTAATATATATTTCTCCAACCTGCTCTTGGACCAGTCCAAGGACGCCACGTCTATCATGTTACAGAGTAATCTGTTCCATAAATCAACAACCCTCTTTCTGAAATGGTATTTACCCAACCCGTTCTCTTAAGATAACGTCGCTTTTCGTTCGTATGAGCGTTATGGCAAAAAAAATGGACGTAATTTGAAATGAAATCGGCTCACGAAAGTGATGTACTGTCCCGTTTTCTGTTTGGAGTCCTCTGGCTTACTCGGTTAGGTTAGGAGAGGAAAGTTTCAATTAACGGGTTTCATGACGTTTTGAAACCTTAAGTGAACTTCCTGCCCTCTTAACCTACAAGAGGGCCCTTATCTTGCTGTTTTGGAAAAGATAAAATCCTAAATATATTTTCGATAATTTTACATTTTCAAATTGCGTCCATTTTCGGCCGTACGGGCAAACGACCAAATTCAGACGTAGTTTGTAAGAAGACAAGTGATGCAAGCTGTACCTGTGTCTGCTCTGGCAACATATACAAACGAATAATACGGGCTCACCATAGCCCGTGTTACTTGGAACTTTTTGTTCCAAGTAGCGAATCTTTAACAACAACAACAACAACAAACGAATATAGTATATCAGACGAGTATATCAAAAGATATACTCGAATGCGCATGTTTATCAACACAGCAGATACGCAAGATACCAGCTTGATGGGTAAAATAATTTGTTATTATTTAAAGTCACTAGTTCTTGAGTTAGACAAATAGGTTGACTATTATCCAGTTATACAATGCTCTACAGTAGATTTAAAATAATTGACAAATGATTCAGATCCGTGGGAGGTAACTACTAAGTCTCTCTCATTAGAGTGGTTCCAATACTGGGCAGCGCGTCAAACTGTCAAGAGTAATGATATTTGTAGTTTAGAAATTGGATAAAAACGCGTTATTTAATCGGCATCTCTGATTGTTGGCACCCTCATTATCCTTCCATTAACAGGCTCGTTAAGATGCTAATGATTTGTTGCCCAACTAGCTAGGGAGGGGGGGGGGAGGGGGGCCAGGTAGAGAGGGTCGCCCCGACCCTCCAAAAAGAAAACATCCATTGCTAATGGGTTGGTGCGGACCGCTGCACTCGGTTAGTTACTTGAAGCAAGATCAGTCGAGCAGTAGGAGTTTCTACCGGAATGTGATGATTGGAGGGCCACGCGGCGATTGGGAAGGGGGGGGGGAGTTGTTATGAGGGATGGGGAGATGGGGAAGCAGAGGGATCATAGGGGGGGGAGGTAGGAGAGGATGGGGAGGGGGTGTGAGGATTGAGGATGAACCAGTCAGGTGGAGGAGGACCCCAATTAGGAACTATTAGGGGAAAGCACCAAGCTATTACGACTATATAGCACTTGGAAAGGATCAGGATGAAGATTTGGGATGGGACAGGGGGAAGGAATGGTGCCCCAATCACTAGGACGGTCGGGGATTAAACGCCGACCTGCATGAAGCGAGCCCGTCGCTCTACCGTCCAGCCCAAGTGGTTCGTAGCAGGACCCCGAGTGATAATCACCACCAGGTTGGTAACACTGTGTGCTGGTGGCGGCTGTGGCCGTTGGCAACACTGGTGGCAGCTACCAGGATCGTTTTTGTGTTGTGAAGGTTAGCAAAGGGTCGTTAGTATGGGAGATTAGTTAGGTCGGGCTCTTAGAGCACAGACAGTTGTGTAAATTGTGACCAAACGTGCAAGTGGGGGACGCTAACGTGCTTACCACCATGTGTGTGTGGTAAGGCTGCGACCAGCCGCGGCCAACAGTCTCGTTGTTGACCAGTCCAGCAACCAGGAGGCCCTGGTCGACGACCGGGCCGCAGGGACGCTTAAGTCCCGGAAACACCTCAAGGTGATGGAAGGTAAGATGTTGCTGTCTTATACTGTGGTGCCTCACATGTACCCCATGCTCCTGTTGTTGCACACCCTACCCCCCACCCCACTTCTGGCACTCCCTCCCCCCCCTTTCTGGCACTCCCTCCCTCCCCCCCTTCTGGCACTCCCTCCCTCCCCCCCTTCTGGCACTCCCTCCCCACCTCTCCCCATCACACCAGCCTCTCATCCCACCTGGTAATCACCTACTACGTGGGGGATAGTGAAAATCAATTTCCCCACCATCCTGCTGCTACCTGGGGATCACGCGCCTCTGGCGGGGAGGTTTGATGGGTATTCTCCATAGTTGTGGGGAATATCAGGGAGGGGGGCAGAGGAGCTCCCTTGCTGGGGTCCAGGAACGGTGAACTCACAGACTGGGGTCCATGGTTGGGATCCACGGTGTGTAAATTCCCTGAAGGAGCTATATACACCTGCGGTCCACGGTAAATGAACTCATTGTTTTCAGGTCCATGGTGAGTGACCTCATGCCTGGGGGCCACAGGCGACCAGTGGATATGACCACTGGAGGGCAGGGTAACGAGGGGTAGTGAGGCTCCCACACCGCCCTGGCACCCGTCATCTAACTCTTCTCTTCACTGGTTACACAATACACCTTTCCTCTCCATCATCACCGTGGAATCTTGTCCGTGTGGTCTTCTGCCCCGTGTGCTCTGTCTTCCTGTTTATCACCAGCTGCTGCTGCTCCCCGCCCCTACGGCGCCCTCCCTCAGCGTCACCTCCTGCTGCTCCCCGCCCCTCTTAACTGCACCCTTCTAACCTCCAGCAGCTGCGTTCCCGCCACTTTCGTCAGCTGGACCCGCAGCGCCCCCGCCAGCTGCACGCTAGTTGGCTGCTGGCTTCTCCTTTCCTCCTGGGCCTCTTTGTTAGTAATTAAAAAGTTTTAGGGCTAAATTCCTCAAACTTTTTTATTTCCTTTGCTCAGGGTGTGTGTGTGGGGGGGAGGGGGAGGGTGTCCTCTCCCCCAGCCTCCCCTCTCTTGTCCTCACGTCCAGAGACAGGCGTGAACGAGTGTGTGAGCAGAGGACTAACGAGGTCGTTGTGTGGTAACGAGCACCCGACAAGAGCATAACGAGTCAGCATTGATACTTCAATTGAAAATCGAATTTAAATGATGGTTTGGGTGGTGTTGTGTAGTTTGTTTACAGTTGTGAGTTGAGGGTCGGGTGGTTAGCGACCGCCTCGTTGTCTTCCGCTCGTTATCTTCTCTTGTCTAGCCTTCCTTTCTTTCTCTAATTGCTTTCCCTGTTCCTGCTTCCCAGTCCCTGAACATATCTTCCTTCCCTCCCACCTGACTCGTAAGTTTCTACCTCTCTAAATCCCTCCCACCCTCTTTCCTGCTCTCTTGCGTTTCCTTCCCATTGTGAGGGATTAACGCCTCTCCTGACACTCTCCTGCGAACCTTCCTCCTCGATCCTTGTCTTCTCCACCATTAGTTAGCCTCTTCTCTTCCCTTCCCTTTTGTCAGCTCTCCGTTATCTTCTCCATATCTCTCTCTCTCTCTCTCTCTCTCTAACTCGGAGAGAGAGAGAGAGAGAGAGAGAGAGAGAGAGAGAGAGAGAGAGAGAGAGAGAGAGAGAGAGAGAGAGAGAGAGAGAGAGAGAGAGAGAGAGAGACCACCTTCAAGGTGGCATGACCCAAGAGGGCTGGAAATCATTCACTTTCCCAGCTGTTTCTTTCACCCAGACGACTGTTGATCTCTATTTGTTGCACAGTGTTTCCTTGCATCACAAGTCCTCTATGTACCTCCAGGGGTGTCTGTATCTGACGTGGACCCTCGGTAACACTGTGGGAATTGGGGTTATAAATAGTATTTACCCAACTCCCCCCTCTCCCCTACCTGCTTCTCAGGTCAGTAACTTAAGGGTGCGATTGGTGCGCGTGTGCGCGCGCGCGCCTGACTTTGATTCACCAAGTCAAGTTTTCCAACTTTGATTCACCAAGTCAAAGCTACTTGGTCCTGCCTTGCTTGCTCGCTCCTTTGATAGATGTGTGATAGACAGATGGATTCTAATTATAATGGTAATGAGACATTTTTGTTAATAAAATAATTGTTTTTATATTTATATTAAACGATAATAACTTGTAAATTAACGTTAGGAAAGTGTCAGTTTAAAACTATTGACATGAGTTTTAATGTGGTTGAGATGTAATTTAACATGAGCGAAACTGGGTTAACATTAATACAGTTTCGTTAAGTTAGTGAAATATGTTACTATAATGTGGGTCAGTAGAAGATAATAAAGAGTTTAAACGTTAGTGAAGTGGGCTGATAGTGAAATGTGGGTGGCGGTGTCCGTAGAGTTTACACCCATACTTCTCGCTAGCCGTGTTCGCCTTTATTATCCCGTGTTTTGAACCTTCCTTAAATTATTAGTATTTATAATTCTGCTTCTAATGTTGTCACTGCTGCTTCTGCCTCTTCACTATCACGCCTGCAGTCGCTTGTTAGTTAACATCATTTCGGCTCGATAAATACCTGATATATCCCTGGAAACACAAACCGTTACTGTCTCTATTTTCCGCTTGTTACAACTTGTAATAAAGTTGTTACATCTTGGCTTAACGGGTTTATGACGTATTAGAACGTTGTTACAACTTCCTATATTGGTTGTTACAACTGGTTAGGAGGGGTTAAAACTTGTTCGAGCGTTGTACCAACGTCGTAGCTTCAATGTGTGTTTGGCGGGATGTGCCAATGCCTCTCTAATCAATACTAATTTTGTCCAATACCTCGGCTCAGGGTTGCAAAATGATTATTCTGAACACGCCAAACCAGCCAATCCGTGTTACCACAGGGTGTGAGCAGCTAGCTATCGGGTAACTACTGTTCCCAAGGGTCATTAGTATAATAGGGAACAATTATGGGAATTACCTGGTAATGCTGCACCTGTTGTGAGTGCCAGTATTTACCCACGGCACCTACCACCTTAATCTCTCCACCCCCCTCCCCTACGCTTCCAAACCTACCATAAGACGGTGCTGTTCATTTGTTTATTACAGGTGTGTACTCTCCTAGTTGTGCTTGCGGGGGTTGAGCTCTGGCTCTTTGGTCCCGCCTCTCAACTATCAATCAACTGGTGTACAGATTCTGGAGCCTACTGGGCTCTTTATCATATCTACATATGAAACTGTGTATGGAGTCAGCCTCCACCACATCACTGCCTAATGCATTCCATTTACTAACTACTCTGACACTGAATTTTTGTTTCTAACGTCTCTGTGGCTCATTTGGGTACTCAGTTTCCACCTGTGTCCCCTTGTTCGTGTTCCACTCGTGCTAAAGAGTTTGTCTTTGTCCACCCTGTCAATTCCCCTGAGAATTTTATAGGTGGTTATCATGTCTCCCCTTACTCTTCTGTTTTCCAGGGACGTGAGGTTTAGCTCCCGTAGCCTTTCCTCGTAGCTTGTGTGTGTATTCACCTAGTTGTGTTTGCGGGGGTTGAGCTTTGCTCTTTCGGCCCGCCTCTCAAATGTCAATCAACTGTTTACTAACTACTTTTTTCTTTTTTTTCACACCACACATACACACCCCAGGAAGCAGCCCGTTACAGCTGACTAACTCCCAGGTACCTATTTACTGCTAGGTAACGGGCATTCAGGGTGAAAGAAACTTTGCCCATTTGTTTCTGCCTCGTGCGGGAATCGAACCCTCGCCACAGAATTACGAATCATGCGCGCTATCCACCAGGCTACGAGGCCCCTTACCAGGCTACGAGGTGTGTGTGTGTGTGTGTGTGTGTGTGTGTGTGTGTGTGTGTGTGTGTGTGTGTGTGTGTGTGTGTGTGTGTGTGTGTGTGTATGTGTGTGTTTGTGTATGTGTGTGTTTGTGTGTGTGTGTGTGCGTGCGTGCGTGCGTGCGTGCGTGCGTGTGTACGTGAGTGTTCGCGCTTGCGCTTACACTCTAGTATTTTCCCACCAATCTTGAAGTCTTGTAAAGATAAAAATATCCAAAAAATCACCACCGCACTCGAACAGAAAACTTGAACGAAGTGAAGGTAAATCCTCCAAGATGGCGTCTGCGCGGTAAATAAATTATAAACTATTACAATTGTCGTTGACTCTTGATTGTTGCTGCAATTACCCTAATGACCATAATAATCCATAAACGACTCCAGTGGTTGTAGATTACTTGAGGTGGTCCCAAGTGGTCCAATGGTACCTACCGCAGTTTCTAGATACCTACAGAGGGTCCCACAACACCTACAGAGGGCCCCACAACACCTACAGAGGCCCCACAACACCTACAGAGGGCCCCACAACACCTACAGAGGGCCCCACAACACCTACAGAGGCCCCACAACACCTACAGAGGCCCCCACAACACTTACAGAGGTCCCACAACACCTACAGAGGGCCCCACAACACCTACAGAGGGCCCCACAACACCTACAGAGGGTCCCACAACACCTACAGAGGGCCCCACAACACCTACAGAGGCCCCACAACACCTACAGAGGGCCCCACAACACCTACAGAGGCCCCCACAACACCTACAGAGGCCCCCACAACACTTACAGAGGTCCCACAACACTTACAGAGGTCCCACAACACTTACAGAGGTCCCACAACACCTACAGAAGCCCCCACAACACCTACAGAGGTCCCACAACACCCACAGAGGTCCCATAACACCCACAGAGGTCCCACAACACCTACAGAGGCCTCACAACACCTACAGAGGCCCCCACAACACCCACAGAGGCCCCACAATACCTACAGAGGCCCCCACAACACTTACAGAGGTCCCATAACACTTACAGAGGTCCCACAACACTTACAGAGGTCCCACAACACTTACAGAGGTCCCACAACACCTACAGAGGCCCCCACAACACCTACAGAGGTCCCACAACACCCACAGAGGTCCCATAACACCCACAGAGGTCCCACAACACCTACAGAGGCCTCACAACACCTACAGAGGCCCCCACAACACCCACAGAGGCCCCACAATACCTACAGAGGCCCCCACAACACTTACAGAGGTCCCATAACACTTACAGAGGTCCCACAACACTTACAGAGGTCCCACAACACTTACAGAGGTCCCACAACACCTACAGAGGCCCCCACAACACCCACAGAGGCCCCACAATACCTACAGAGGCCCCCACAACACCTACAGAGGTCCCACAACACCTACAGAGGCCCCACAACACCCACAGAGGTCCCACAACACCTACAGAGGTCCCAGAACACCCACAGAGGCCCCACAACACCTACAGAGGCCCCACAACACCTACAGAGGTCCCAGAACACCCACAGAGGTCCCAGAACACCCACAGAGGTCCCACAACACCTACAGAGGTCCCAGAACACCCACAGAGGTCCCACAACACCCACAGAGGTCCCAGGACACATTGCCAACTCTTGTATGCACAACATCACACCAATGATGCCAAACCTCTCGTTGTCATAATTAACTCAATTGCTCTCGTATATATGGCAAGGTATTCCTGGCTGCCACATTTCTGTACATAGTGCCATCAGCGCCCAGGCAAACTATGGGTTTGTTGCCATTGAAACCCATTACAGTGTGTTGCAAATTGTTATCTATTAATATATTCTTTCTAACTGTTGTGGTTAGTACTGTGTCTTGGAGAAATATATACCGACAGCTAGGCTCTACTGCCTCTTGTCTTCAAGACATTCCAGCTGCTAGAAAGGCAGCCTCACCTCTCTATTATCAGCCTTGAAACAATCGCAAATGCTTCATCGATCGTACAAGGGAGGGAGGGAGGGGGTGGTGGTGAAGTGGGCTTCGTGGTGAAGAGGTTAACGATTGCGCTTCTCAGCCGCAGGTCCCGGGAGTAAATCTCGGCCGGAGCAGAAATAAATTGCCAGCGTTTCCTTTCACCTCGTGCTGCTGTTCACTTAGTAGTAAATAGGTATTTTGGGGGGTTAGTTTCTGGGGGCTTCATCCTGGGGATGGTCAGTAGTGATGGGCCTAGTGATCACACACACACACACACACACACACACACACACACACACACACACACACACACACACACACACACACACACACACACACACACACACACACACACACGGGGTGGTCTGGTAACTGAGTGGACAGCGGGCATGACTCGTAATTCTGTGGCCCGAGTTCGATTCCCGGACCTGGCAGAAACAAATGGACAAAGTTTCTTTCACCCTGAATGCCTCTGTTACCTAGCAGTAAATAGATACCTGGGAGTTAGACAGCTGTCACACACACAAGAAGCAGCTCCGTAGCAGCTGTCTAACTCCCAGGTACCTATTTACTGCTAGGTAACAGGGGCATCAGGGTTGAAAGAAAGTCTGCCCATTTGTTTCTGCCAGGTCCGGGAATCGAACCCGGGCCACAGAATTACGAGTCCTGCGCGCTGTCCACTCAGTTACCAGACCCCCATCCCCCGTGTGTGTGTGTGTGTGTGTGTGTGTGTGTGTGTGTGTGTGTGTGTGTGTGTGTGTGTGTGTGCAGACACACTTGTGTAACAACACCTAAGTTGATGTACAGAGCAGATCGTCTTGGTCGCCGCGAGCCACACTCTCTCCCCTTTAAACTCGCGCTATTCTCCTCTTCTCTCCCCCCTCCCCCTTTCCCCCTTCCCCCTTCCCCCTTCCCCCTCCCCCCTCCCCCTGGCCTGTGCCCCCAACACGCCCCAAATACTCGACGCAGCGTCCTCGTGGTGACATTCAGATAATAGGCAGTTATTAGCTGGCCTCGTCCCCCTAGTGTGTGTGATGTAGGGTTGACCTCGCGGGACTTAAAGGTGCTGCGACCCCCCATTGACCTGCTTGACTAGTACCTGCTTGACCACTACCTGCTTGACCACTACCTGCTTGACCACTACCTGCTTGACCACTACCTGCTTGACCACTACCTGCTTGACCACTATCTGCTTGACCAGTACCTGCTTGACCAGTACCTGCTAGTACTTCTTCCCTGACCTTACCTGCCTGGTTATACCATGACGTTCTGGGTATGACCCCAGCTTACGTATTCTGGGTGTGTGCCACCTGGGGGTGACCCCTCACCAGCTGTTGTTGATCCGGTCACACGTCTCCTCCTGTAACATTTCTTCAAGTGCGGTTAATGAAACGAATCTCATGTCTAGGAAGTGATAATGTATTTAAAGTGTGTGTGTGTATGATATCTGTCCCTTCATCTGTCTCCCATTTCCGTGTCTTTGTAATAACTTAAGACTGATTCTCTATAAGACTATCATTATAAAAGTTACGAGTTCCTGAAGCCAAACTCTGGAGGGTGAAATCAGTTCCTTTATATGGTTTAGTGTGGGGGAATATGTATGTTTGGTTGAGGTGGGCTTGTGGTCATCTGTGGTCCCTCCCTGTCTCCCTCTGTCTGTCTCTCTCTGTCTGTCTCTCTCTCTCTCTCTCTCTCTCTCTCTCTCTCTCTCTCTCTCTCTCTCTCTCTCTCTCTCTCTCTCTCTCTCTCTCTCTCTCTCTCTCTCTCTCTTTCTCTCCCTCCCTCTCCACCTTCCTCCATCTCCTCTACCTAGGAGCTGGCGCCCTCTCAGCCCTCACTAATGGCGTGCCTGCCTCTCCCGCAGGTATACAAGAGCCTGTTCCAGCCCCTGAAGGTCTCTCGACACCAGTTCAAGCGAGTCATCAACTGCATGAAGCTGATCCGGTACGTCAAGTTCCAGGAGATCTACGCTCAGGAGAAGATCACCAGGGTTGACTCCCTCTCCCTCGTCCTGTCTGGCAGGTGCGTCCCAACCTCTCTCCCACTCTACACACTCACCCACGTGTCCTCCCACAGTCTGGTCACAACCTTCATGCCAAGATGGTGGTGGTGGTGAAAGGTTAGTTCTGGGAGTGGTGGTTATAGGTAATGGTGGTAGTGATGGTGGTAATATTAGTGCAACCCGTTCTCGCAAATTTAATAAGTCAATATTGACTTATTAAATATGTGCATAGGTGACATACTTAACATAATAGATACCCTTAAAAAGATTCATAGAAAACACCGACCTTACCTAACCTTGTTAGTATCTTAAGATAAGCATCTTATTGCTTCGTAATTACAATTATTACCTAACCTATAATAGGTATAGGTTAAGTAATAATTGTAATTACGAAGCAATAAGATGCTTATCTTAAGATACTAACAAGGTTAGGTAAGGTCGGTGTTTTCTATGAATCTTTTTAAGGGTATCTATTATGTTTAGTATATCACCTATGCACGTAGTTAATAAGTCAATATTGACTTTACGAATTTGCGAGAACGGGTTGCATTAGTGATGGTAGTTATTGACAGCAGTATTAAGAAACCTTGAATGATCCCTAAGCTACAAATCACTAAGACCTCTATGACCCGAACAGGATTCGAACCTGCATAGTTAGAGATGACCCAGCGGAGTACACAGTGCTGAAACCACCGCACCAACGATCGCCTATTACTATATATATAAGGATTTGTAAGTGGCGGTCGCCAGAACTGGTGTAATTCGCCAGTTACAGCCCCGCTCCTGTGCCAGGTAAGTCCACTGCGGGCTCGCCATAGCCCGTGCTATTTGCAACTTTTGCTCCCAGTAGCTGAATCTAAAACAACAACGTGGCGATCGTTAGTGAGGTGGTTTCAGTATTGTGTACACTGCTGGGTGATCTCTGGCTATGCAGGTTCGAGTCCTGGTCAGGTCATAGTTCTTAGTGATTATATATATATATATATATATATATATATATATATATATATATATATATATATATATATATATATATATATATATATATATATATATATATATATAATATATAATATAATGCAAAATAAAAAATTACCCATTCGAAAACAAATGAGTCGCAATTCAAGAAGATTTTCCACGGACGGTTTTTGAATGATAGATGTCTGGAGAAAGTTGACGGTCCATTTCACGAGACGAGGATGTGACGACGAGACAGCGAAGTATTGAAACCTTGGACGAGCGATAGACAGTACCAAAGTAGGTGCTGCAATTGGAATATTATTAGAGCACATTTAGACAAGGAACACACCCATACTTCTTAGCTGGAGCCTTGGAAGTAGCGGTAGAAGAGAAGAATGCTTGTGATGCGAGGCTAATGCCAAGAGTTTCAATACGAGGAGAGGTGAAGTGATCAGCTGAACGGATTTCCTCTGAGTTGTATGAAAGTTTAATTCAGGGGAGCGTTCCTACATACGAGGGTGCTGGCGGCCCCCGCAAGTTCGCCATGTGCGGTGTGGAAAGAGACGTTCCAACACAACTTTGTACAACGATGTTATACAGAGTGAAAGAGGGTGGAGTGTACGGAGATGGAGTGCAGGCCCGTTATGCTGGGTGGTGGAATGGTTGGTGGAGGGGCGAGGCAGGATCGAACGTGTTAGGGCGGGGTGAGGCTCGTTTGGGTGGAGTGGAGCCGAGTTAGACAGGTTGGCTGGTTGTTGATCTGCAGGTGGGCGAGGCTGGGTGGGTTGGGAGGTGGGCGAGGCTGGGTGGGTTGGGAGGGGTCTGTAGCAACAGGTAACGTTCAGCAGATCCAATTTCCTGTTGTCGGCCAGTCGTCATTTCCCTGCCTAGCTCTTCTTGCGAATTATATATATGTATATGAGAGAGAAGAAGGCGTGGCAGGAACATAGGTATAGAGAACGGTACACAAATACACGCTGCTGCAGCCCACTACGCCACGAGCACCCCATAAAAGAAAATTAAGCTGGTGTTTATATCACGTTACCCAACCAGCTTAGTGTGTGCGGGGCGGCGGCCACTGACGTAACTAGTCACAATAGTCTGAAATTCACGTGGATTAATCAGGGCACAGTGTGTAAGTTGGTGGAGTCACGTGGTGCACCCGCCAGCTTCCCAGGCTTTTATGGCGCTCCTGGTGTGGTGGGTACACCTAGGGGAGGGGGGGGTGTTCGTCCCTGTACAGGTGTGCTCGTCCCTGCACACACGTGTTTGATGCTCTCACACTTCCCTGGTCACTGTTGTTTCACTTTATTGTGTGTGTGTGTGTCTGTGTGTGTGTGTGTGTGTGTGTGTGTGTGTGTGTGTGTGTGTGTGTGTGTGTGTGTGTGTGTGTGTGTGTGTGTGTGTGTGTGCGCAGTTATATATATAATGTAGATGTTTCTATAGTCTATCAGCTATAACAGAACTGACAGAGCTATACTGAGCTTATAAGGAGAACTAACACAGCTCAGTATAGCTGTGTCACTTCTTCAGAGTGTACTACTGAAGATGCCACATTGCTGACGAAACAGAGTTATATATATATATATGGCACAACTCTCCTAAACACGAGAGTTAAGTATACAACTTTAGAACACTTTCCCACCAGGAGACTCGAACCCTAGCCAGCACAGAAGCCTTCCAGCAACTGGCATAACAGGTACGCCTTAACCCGCTCCACCACCCGCTCAGACCCTTAAAAGAGATGGTAATTTCGGAGTATTTAAATACCCCAAAGATCAACACCTCCCAAGAGCACCAGAGCAAGTGAGGGGTCATTTATACGTTAATTTCATCAAGTCCCTGTTAATATGGGAAGACACAGTGTCTCTGCTTAAGGCACAACTCTCCTAAACACGAGAGTTAAGTATACAACTTTAGAACACTTTCCCACCAGGAGACTCGAACCCTAGCCAGCACAGAAGCCTTCCAGCAACTGGCATAACAGGTACGCCTTAACCCGCTCCACCACCAGCGTACCTGTTATGCCAGTTGCTGGAAGGCTTCTGTGCTGGCTAGGGTTCGAGTCTCCTGGTGGGAAAGTGTTCTAAAGTTGTATACTTAAATCTCGTGTTTAGGAGAGTTGTGCCTTAAGCAGAGACACTGTGTCTTCCCATATTAACAGGGACTTGATGAAATTAACGTATAAATGACCCCTCACTTGCTCTGGTGCTCTTGGGAGGTGTTGATCTTTGGGGTATTTAAATACTCCGAAATTACCATCTCTTTTAAGGGTCTGAGCGGGTGGTGGAGCGGGTTAAGGCGTACCTGTTATGCCAGTTGCTGGAAGGCTTCTGTGCTGGCTAGGGTTCGAGTCTCCTGGTGGGAAAGTGTTCTAAAGTTATATATATATATATATATATATATATATATATATATATATATATATATATATATATATATATATATATATATATATATATTTCTAATTATCTTCTTATCTGACTCCACTTCCTAGTCGTCGTCCTCGACAACCCCTTACCACCACCCCTCGGCAAACGAACAACTCAGGTGGTGCAGTAATTATCCTTCAGAGAGAGAGAGAGGGGGAAAGCATCTTGAAGTATCCCCCTCTCCCTCCAACCCTCCCTCCCGTAGGCCTCTAGGATCCTTATCCCACAAGAGCTGTAGAGATTGTTCATGTGGGCCAAAGTTCACAGGCAGCTATTGTGTTGGGGCAACTGTCAGGGAACTGTGAGGCAGTGTCTAATGAGGTCATGTATGGAATTACAATAGTTGTGTAGTTACTGCGTATTTCTTTGATGTCATCCCCTAATATCGAGGTCTATAGAAGACCTGGTGGCCCTGTCAAGGCGACTCGTAATTATATCCGAGAGAGAGAGAGAGAGAGAGAGAGAGAGAGAGAGAGAGAGAGAGAGAGAGAGAGAGAGAGAGAGAGAGAGAGAGAGAGAGAGAGAGAGAGAGACAGTCAAGGTGGTGATACCTGGTGTTGGTGACTGACATACCTTCCCTCCCATAGACTGGTGATCAGTCAAAACGGTCGGGCGCTGCACATAGTCTCCCAGCACCAGTTCCTGGACTCTCCGGAGTGGTTTGGCGTCTCCACCGACGAGTTCTTCCAGGTGAGTCCGTAATCTTTCTATGTCTTCTTTTCTTCCCCCTCCTCCACCTCCTCCTGTATCTTCTCTGCCTAGCTGCAGCTTCACTCCCTCTTTTATCTTCTCTTCTTCCTCCTGCATCTCCTCCTCCCACACCTACTTCTCTTCCTCCGTCTTCACCGTCACCTTTCCCTCACACAGGTACCATCACTTGCTTTGTTTTGTACATACTCTTGAAATTGTCTGTTGTGTACCTCTTGAAAGAGGTACACCAGTAGAGAGATCTCAGAGCTGACAGCACGAGGAATACTGTTAAGAGCTAAATCTCGTGTCACTTGAAAATTATAAAAATAGTGGAGACATGATCCCTACATATGAAATACACTAGGAAATAGACAGGGCAGGCAAGGAGATCACGGAGATCTGAGATCTCTCTCAGCCTCTCACTCAACCTTTCCTCAAACACCCACCACCATCACCTGGGCGAGGGTGGTGGTGGGTGACCCACCCTGGTGGTGGTGGTGGTGGTGGTGGGTGACCCACCCAGGTGCAGGTGGTGGTGGTGGGTGACCCACCCAGGTGGTGGTGGGTGACCCACCCAGGTGGTGGTGGTGGTGGTGGTGGGTGACCCACCCTGGTGCAGGTGGTGGTGGTGGGTGACCCACCCAGGTGGTGGTGGTGGTGGTGGTGGGTGATCCACCCAGGTGGTGGTGGTGGTGGTGGGTGACCCACCCAGGTGGTGGTGGTGGTGGTGGTGGTGGGTGACCCACCCAGGTGGTGGTGATGGTGGTGGTGGTGGTGGGTGACCCACCCAGGTGGTGGTGGTGGTGGTGGTGGGTGACCCACCCTGGTGCAGGTGGTGGTGGTGGGTGACCCACCCAGGTGGTGGTGGTGGTGGTGGTGGGTGATCCACCCAAGTGGTGGTGGTGGTGGTGGGTGACCCACCCAGGTGGTGGTGGTGGTAGTGGTGGTGGGTGACCCACCCAGGTGGTGGTGGTGGTAGTGGTGGTGGGTGACCCACCCAGGTGGTGGTGGTGGTGGTGGTGGTGGGTGACCCACCTCCCGCCTGGTGCTCAGTATCACACTCTCGCTCTTTAACCAACACTTGTTATCCTCTTATGCCTCACAAGAAGGTTATTTATACCTCCACCCACTAATTAAGGAACTGTGCTTGTGTGCTCGCATAATTGTGCCAGCGGGATCGACCTTCAGTCCTTGTACCCCAGCCTTTCAGCCGTTGGTCGTCAAAGATAATGCCTTCCGACCTTATAGTTACCTTCAGACGTATGGCTAGAGGTGAACTTACCTGGTTGATGGGGTTCTGGGAGATCTTCTACTCCCCAAGCCCGGCCCGAGGCCAGGCTTGACGTGTGAGAGTTTGGTCCACCAGGCTGTTGCTTGGAGCAGCCCGCAGGCCCACATACCCACCACAGCCCGGTTGGTCCGGCACTTGTTTTTAGAAAACAGTCTAGTTTTTTCTTGAAGATGTCCACGGTTGTTCCGGCAATATTTCTGATGCTCGCTGGTAGGACGTTGAACAACCGTGGACCTCTGATGTTTATACAGTGTTCTCTGATTGTGCCTATGGCACCTCTGCTCTTCACTGGTTCTATTCTGCATGTTCTTCCATATCGTTCACTCCAGTACGTTGTTATTTTACTGTGTAGATTTGGGACCTGTCCCTCCAGTATCTTCCATGTGTATATTATTTTGTATCTCTCTCGTCTCCTTTCTAGTGAGTACATTTGGAGAGCTTCTCCAAAGGTGAGGTGGTGGGTGGTAGTCCCACCACCAACTCCACCAACTTCTAGTGCCTCTTTTTCTACATCGCTCTATATTTTGCCAGCTCTTATGGTAAGATAAGAGGTAGCCTGACAGCTGAATGGGTAGCGCTCGGGATTCGTAGTCCTAAGGTTCGGTCCCCGGTGGAGGCGGAAACAAATGGGCTAGAGTTTCTTTCACCCTGATGCCCTGTTCACCTAGCAGTAAATAGGAACCTGGGAGTTAGACAGCTGCTATGGGCTGCTGTGTGTAACAAAAAAGGTCTGGTCGAGGACCGGGCCTCCGTCAATTATAATAACGGGACCATACATAGTTATCATAGCCAGGGAGAGTGGCCCCAGGGAGAGTGACCCCAGGGAGAGTGGCCCAGGGAGAGTGGCCCAGGGATAGTGGCCCAGGGAGAGTGGCCCAGGGAGAGTGACCCCAGGGATAGTGGCCCCAGGGAGAGTGGCCCAGGGAGAGTGACCCCAGGGAGAGTGACCCAGGGAGAGTGACCCCAGGGAGAGTGGCCCAGGGAGAGTGGCCCAGGGATAGTGGCTCAGGGAGAGTGGCCCAGGGAGAGTGACCCCAGGGAAAGTGACCCCAAGGAGAGTGACCCCAAGGAGAGTGGTCCATAAAATAAACCTTGGTGTTATTCCAGGTGTCGGCGACAGCCATCGAAGACTCGAGAGTCCTCATCTGGCATCGAGACAAGCTCAAGCTGACCATTATGGGCGACCAGTTCCTGCAGGCGGTCTTCGATCACATCCTGGGCCGCGACGTCGTCAAGAAACTGATGCAGGTAAACCCCATACCTTGGGGAGGTGTGGGGTGGGAGGGGGGCGCGTCATGGCCTTCCCCATCCATCCTTTCCCACAGACACCCCCTCCCCCCCCCCCTCACATGGTGGGGAGGGGGGCGTGAGATGGGAAGAGGGGCGGCGGGGGGGAGACATGACCTACTCCACCCCTCCCCTACAAACCCCTACACCCCACTTAACTTATTCTCCCCAGAATATTATGATTTGGCTTTTTCCAACTCATTGTTTGGGTTTTGTTAATAATCACGATAAAGACAATATATATATATTACTCATATGAGGAAAGTTTAGCTTTTTCTAGTCAGCTTAAAGTAATAATTAGCAATATACACGTTTGAATTCATTGTAACCCGTTGTGCATTATATCATCATATACAACCAGTTAGTTCTCCAAAGTTCATACGTATACATAGGTTACGAGCTCAAGAGAGTTATAATGTATTTTCTTAAATGTTAGTTAACACCAGATATAGCTGCGCTGTGATTTGTTTTAAATGTTTTTATGTTTATACATGTGTGTGTGTGTGTCTTTATATACTTATGTAGATTTGATATATAATATATATATATATATGCTGTATATAATTATATATGTAATCTATGTAATATATTTTTATTTAATTATTTATAATGTTTTATGCTGGCTAGTTTCAAAGTGTTTTAAACATCTGTTAGATCCAAGAAGTGTAGTGAGAGACACCTGGCGGCCGAGTAAGTAGTTACAGTATCCCAAACATCAGCTCTAATTCAGGCTTCCCAGCCCACCCTGCCCACCCAGATGCCCTACAACCCACCCAGCTCACCACCCACAACCCACCCCGTCCACTACCCACCCCGTCCACAATCCACCCCGTCCACAATCCACCCCGTCCACTACCCACCCCGTCCACTACCTACCCCGTCCACAACCCACCCTGTCCACAATCCACCCCGTCCACTACCCACCCCGTCCACTACCCACCCCGTCCACTACCCACCCCGTCCACTACCCACCCCGTCCACTACCTACCCCGTCTACAACCCACCCCGTCCACTACCCACCCCGTCCACTACCTACCCCGTCCACAACCCACCCTGTCCACAATCCACCCCGTCCACTACCCACCCTGTCCACTACCCACCCCGTCCACTACCTACCCCGTCTACAACCCACCCTGTCCACAATCCACCCCGTCCACTACCCACCCTGTCCACAATCCACCCCGTCCACAACCCACCCCGTCCACAACCCACCCCGTCCACAATCCACCCCGTCCACTACCCACCCGTCCACAACCCACCCCGTCCACAACCCACCCCGTCCACTACCCACCCCGTCCACAACCCACCCCGTCCACAATCCACCCCGTCCACAACCCACCCCGTCCACAATGCACCCCGTCCACTACCCACCCCGTCCACAATCCACCCCGTCCACAATCCACCCCGTCCACAATCCACCCCGTCCACAATCGACCCCGTCCACTACGCACCCCGTCCACAATCGACCCCGTCCACAACCCACCCCGTCCACAACCCATCAAATTTGCGACACAAGAGCCCTGCCGTCTTCCACTTAACTCGAGTCCTCTCATCACAGAGACCAAATCACATAGCTACTTGTCGTGTAGAAGAATATTTGGATAAAGCTCAAGTTCAAAATATACATAATACAGCTCAAGTGCAAAAGATCAGTGATAAAGCTTTTTGTTATTCGGTAGATTTATTTTCAAATATCAAATTATTGAACATCAGCTATTTTCCGAATCTCTCTTTTTAAACACAGCAGAGCAAATCTGTTGGTAAAATGAGGTCTTTGATATTGGCTTGATATACCATGGCTTCTGAGCTAATTGAGTACGATTATATGTTTTCCTGACTGAGCCATAAAAGAGTTTGATGATGTTGAGAGTTTAAGGAGAGGCTGAGAGAGCTCCGTGATCCCACAGCGCTGACTTAGAGTACAGCTTCAGCTTTGTAAGTGGTGGGAAGCGTTTGGGCAGCCTGAGACAGAGCTGGTGTTAACAACTAGCAACATTTGGGTACTCTTTTTTTTTTTTTGTACGAGTACTTTTTTTGTACTCCATTCATTGGAGAATCAACCACAACTGTTTTGGCTTTTTGGTCTTTAATGAATCTTGTTTTGTTTTCAATCTGAATTTTGTTAATCAAGTGAACTATTTTGTGTATCAACAAATACTTAAGTTCACATTTTGAATGACAGAGTTTTGTTTAATCAGTCTGATCACTCCATTCATTTGTGAGAGAAGTCCTTCCATCTACCACTTACACGAAATACGTTGTTAACGGTAAAAAAATTAAATCAGAACCAAGTTTATCCTTCAGTTTCTCATCACTGAAAATATATTTGACTTTGATCACAAAGATGCAGTTTTCTCATCTCTGTGCCCTTGGAGTTGAAAATGGGCGGTAAATATTGTTGTGGTTGATGGAATGGAAGCGTGTGTGTGTAGTGTGAGGTTGGTGAGGTGCCCTTTGGTGGCGGTGTGTGTAGTGTGAGGCACTCTACTCACACCCTATGGCTACGGTCATATGTGTGTGTGTGTGTGATCACTCAACCCAAACCTTGTGGCACTTGTGATGCTAGTAAGACAATTGTGTTCAATTGGTGTGAATGAGATGGCACTCCCTGCCTTCATCACTCTCCCCTACCCACTCATTATCATCATTATCATCATCATCATCATCATCATCATCATCATCTCATCAACGCCTTCATTACTTTTTATTCCCCAACAAAAGTCTATTTTTTTAATAATTTTTATAATCTTAGGTTTGGTGTGTTTTTTAAACATCAACTACTTGGTCTGGGCAGGATTTTAGTGCTTTTAGTAGAAAGAATCTTTAGCATTATTTGGCATTAATCATGTATTAATTCACTAATTTTTACTAATAATTCAATCATACGTTCACTCTAGGATCTTTAAGATTTTTTATTTTATGAGTTAATTCCTTTGTTTAATCTGGTCTCTTCTATACTCTGATGTAATAAGATAAATAAGTACAGCTTCTTTTAAAATTGATTCCATGTTAAAAAGAGTGAGAAATATATAATGAGTAAAGTAAAGGCATAAAGCACAATAAAGGCAAGTATAGAAGAGACATAATAAAGCTGCCATGTGAGGCTACGGCGATGGGTGGACTCACCACAGTTCTTTACCAATACCCGCAGATTGCAGAGTTTAGAAGAGTAAGTCAGCATCTTATTGCACTGCTGCCCGTCTCTCTCTCTCTCTTCCTCTTAACCTCTCTCTCTCTCTCTGTTGCCGTGTGTAGCCAGTCACTGGGGCGAGGGGGAATGCTGAGCGAGCAGGGTAGTCTGGACACCCACCTTAGTAACACTCATGATTGACTCGAGACTCATTCCTAAGAAGGTAATGCTTGTGCGGCCAGTGTGAGAGGTCCTTGGCGCAGGAGACCTTCCTGGCCTACCCCCTTCACCACGCAGGCTATACACACTACCCAGCTCGCTCTGTATTGTATATATATATATATATATATATATATATATATATATATATATATATATATATATATATATATATATATATATATATGTAGCCACACCGCCATTCAACATACATTCGTCAAGACCTTTATATTGAGAATTATTTAAAGTGGAATCTTGCCAAAATTAAAATCAAGTTTGAAGACTATTGGTTTAGTAGTGGGATTGTTTGTGTGTGTTGGAGGGCGGCGGGGTGAGGCAGGAGGTGGTGGTGGTGGGTGGGTGTTGTGGCCTCACCGCCCTTGTCTTGTGCCAGTGTGGCCTCACCCCTCATGATGCTCCTCATGCCTCACTCCTTGGTAAATCACCTTATGTCATGCCCGTGTTGTCGGGAGATACTCTCAGACACCCTCAGTGACACACCCTTCCCTCCCTCAACACTCCTCAGAACGTGGCCTAAAAGCTTGATATGTTGTAATTTAACCATATTTTTTATGATTATTGGTGTTAAAAAGAGCAAATGTTATGCCGGAGAGAAGCCTTGTGAGTCCCCTGGTGGAGCTGGGTGTCTCTCCGGGCTACAGGCGATAATATTGTCCCCCCTGGATCATGTGCTATAGGCGACGGTTCTGTAGGAATACTTCTGGTTAGGATACCTTGACCATTCTCTCCTGGAGAACCTGCATATGAAGAGCGTCACGCGCAACACAATTGGCAAATATTCCAATATATGGCCACTGCCTTTAGGACGAAAGGCGGTGGAGTTTCTGATGGGGAAGGAAGAGACAATTGAGCACCGCGTTCCGCAAGGCGCGGTGCGGACAGTCTGGGTGGCATAAATAGCGCGGGAAGTGGTCTCACCCTCACTCCATTCTCAACACGGTCCGCGATTCACGAAGCGATGAAGATGAGCCAAGTGTGTGCCCAAACGGCTGCTTCTCTACATAGAAATATATTTTCTATGTCGAGAAGCAGCCGTTTGGGCACACACTTGGCTCATCATCATAAAAATAATTGAAGAGTAATCATTTTATTTAATCAAGAATAGATGGGTAAATGGGTTAATTATTTATAGTTAGGAGTGATAACAACACTTATGGAAGTGAAATGGAATGTTGGAAGAAATGTTTGATCATGCAATTACTGTTAAAATGTAGAACATTCAGCATGAATGTATTGAATGAATATTAACTGTAAACATTCTTTTAACACTGAATGGTATTACAAGTAATACGCAAGTCATGAAAGATCTTGGCGAGGAAATATGACAAAATACAATACTGTATACTGATCTAACGTTGTGGTCACTAACAGAACAAATACAACGACGCGAGTAACTTTGGTAATACCCATTTTGTTTGCTTAAATGGGTTAACGGAGCCAACAAATTCACTA
Organism: Procambarus clarkii; assembly: GCF_040958095.1. Classification (NCBI taxonomy): domain Eukaryota; kingdom Metazoa; phylum Arthropoda; class Malacostraca; order Decapoda; family Cambaridae; genus Procambarus; species Procambarus clarkii. The sequence continues at coordinate 27,225,650 of NC_091165.1, read as the reverse complement.
TTGTTGTCCCTAACTCCCCTTGCTACTTCGGGGGGAGGGTATAGGGGGTGTTTATGTAGCTTCAGGGGCACCAATATCCCCCCCACAGCCCCTGGGCATGGCGAGGAGGCAAACTTAGGCTGGAATAAGAGGACATGACCCCAGCGCCTCGCGACACAGCAGGAGAGTATTGTGGTGTAATGACACAAAGTTTATATAAAACCTTGGCTAAAACAGACACAATATTCATATATAATACCTTTTAAAACTGGCTGTTATAGTTTACCTTGTCAAACAGGGAGATTATTACGCCTCATTAAAGAGGGGAGACTGGTATAACTTGTCAAAGAGGGGGATTGTATTTTTATATATATCGTAACACTTCTGCAGTCTATGAGTGGCAGACTGTACTGCAACCATGACTTATACCATCTTTTATTATAAGTGTTGCGAGCGTAACAATATGAGATGATGAGTTATAATGACGTCAAGGGACTGATGAGTGTTGAGGGAATGGAAAGCCATAAAGCCCCCAGCTGTAACTGAGCAGTTAATCTGAATATTTCCTAACCTATTTAATCTACTGTAATGATAAGAATCGTACTCATTCATATTAGCATTAATGCCTTGCATGCGATGCTCCTCTATGCAGGTATCCTGTCCCGAATCCTATATATATATATATTATAATATGTATGTTCGAACTTGCTAGTCAAATGTAAAGCTTTTGGGCCTGTGGTCCCTGAAGACATCATCCCAAATTTGTGCATGTACTCACTGTGAAAACCTCCTGATTGGACTTGCCTGTTGTTTGTGTCTTGGGACTGCTGTCGACTGCTGTATGCGTATGTCACTGGAAATGAAATGCTCTTAGTCCTCTTTTTTTTTAAGGTTTTGCTTAGGGTCTGAGTATTACTAGCTGGTTCGTGAATGGGATTTTGAGGTACGATATTTAGCCGGCGGGGCCAGTGGATGTTTTGGAGGCAAACTTGTGCCGCATGTGGACTAGCAACGGTGGCTGGCGTGCTTAGCAACCATGGATGACGCGCTTAGCAGCCATGGCTGACGCGCTTAGCAACCATGGCTGACGCGCTTAGCAACCATGGCTGACGCGCTTAGCAACCATGGCTGACGCGCTTAGCAACCATGGATGACGCGCTTAGCAACCATGGATGATGAGCTTAGCAACCATGGCTGACGCGCTTAGCAACCATGGCTGACGCGCTTAGCAACCATGGCTGACGCGCTTAGCAACCATGGCTGACGCGCTTAGCAACCATGGCTGACGAGCTTAGCAACCATGGCTGACGCGCTTAGCAACCATGGCTGACGCGCTTAGCAACCATGGCTGACGCGCTTAGCAACCATGGCTGACGCGCTTAGCAACCATGGCTGACGCGCTTAGCAACCATGGCTGACGAGCTTAGCAACCATGGCTGACGCGCTTAGCAACCATGGCTGACGCGCTTAGCAACCATGGCTGACGCGCTTAGCAACCATGGCTGACGCGCTTAGCAACCATGGCTGACGCGCTTAGCAACCATGGCTGACGCGCTTAGCAACCATGGCTGACGAGCTTCACTTGGTTTCAGCCTCTTGCCGAGGAAAATATTGCCTGCCTTGTTTTAAGTTTTCCTAGACAATTCTAGAGTTAAATTAGAGCTCGCTAGATGATAGACACAGGCAGACCCGATGTAGTCATCATGGAGATTTTTGCATATGTGCCTTTGTGGCTGCTCAACATGGAATGAGTTGACATTTTTCTAGCAGAAGATTAGGAAGATTATAGGGCTTGCCAGTCTTAGTTATTTTTAATACACCCATTAAAATATAAATATATATATATATATATATATATATATATATATATATATATATATATATATATATATATATATATATATATATATATATAATGTGTGTATTGTGTTTATATCCTGTGTGTATATCATGTTCATAATATGTATACCGTGTGTGTGTGTATATATACACTGTATATCCACTTCTGTATATACATTGTGTGTGTATATATATACTGTGTACATATCCTGTATGTACGAGTACTGTATGCAGTTTTCTGTTTTTTCTTTTCTCAGTGGTCCACACTTGGTTTGCTATACAAATCCTTCTCTTTCCTATTTAGAATTAACCCCCTTATGAAGTAATAATTTTCCAACCCATTTTAATTCATGTTAAATACCCTTCACCCTCCTTCAACCATCGTCTTTGGCTTGACGACTGCCTGCCTTCACCGCCAGTCCTCCTTGGCGCCTCTGGGTCACCCGTCTCTTGTTTCTTGTGATGCTCCACACACCTCTCATGCCACCTTCTTGGTGGCGTACACATTGTTCCGGCCGCCTTCCATGTTGTATCCCTCGACCCAATGTTTACAACCATGATTTTGTTACGCTGAGGAGTGACTTTCGCCAGGACGAGACTTCTTGTAGCGTGTGTGTGTGTAGTTACCTAGGTGAAATATCCTGGAGCTTCTCTGATGCAGGTATTATCACTAGGGGTGTCACCTTTTGAATTGAAATAGGTGTGTGTGTGTGTGTGTGTGTGTGTGTGTGTGTGTGTGTGTGTGTGTGTGTGTGTGTGTGTGTGTGTGTGTGTGTGTGTGTGTGTGTGTGAAGGTAAGAGTGTAAGTGTTATTAGTCTATTATAGCCCCAGTCAGAGAACTTCCACCAGTACATACATAGAAAATTTCTCATACTGTCCAAAGTCAGAGTCTTCTTTGACTTTGGACAATGTTGACAACATGCAGTTTGGACTTCGATCACCGTTGACTCCGGCACTGTTGACCTTGACACTGATGAGTTGCACACTGTTGACCTTGACACTGATGAGTTGCACACTGTTGACCTTGACACTGATGAGTTGCACACTGTTGACCTTGACACTGATGAGTTGCACACTGTTGACCACGCGTATGTTTTCAATATCTGCCTTAACCAACTTTATCAATGTATATTGCAATACCAAACTATAGGAAACATACTAATGCAGTAATTGTCCTAAACTTGCTCTCTGCTTATTTCCAAAATTATTAATTGGCCATTTCTATTATGTTTTTCTTTGTTTTATTATTCCATTAGCATAGGAAGCTCTAGTCTTGGTGTGAGGTCTTGGTGAGGTGTGTGGTCTTGGCGTGGTGTGTGTGGTCTCGGGGAGGTATATGGGTCTTGGTGTGGTGTGTGTGGTCTTGGCGTGGTGTGTGCCACCACACACCCACCCACGCTTACATATAGTGTGTGTAGTGTCACCTGCAGTTAGGCCCACTTGGTGGATGGGTATGAAAGGTGGTGGTGGTGCCACCCACACATGACCTGTGTTGGGTTCAGTGCCATCCCCAATTAATACATGTTGTGCATGCCTCGTGGCTCTAAACAAATTATTTACCACTATGAAAACATCATATATAATTTGTAACTTTTTTGTATAATTTTTTTCTCTTGGTACACAAACATATCTGAGTGGACACATTTGGTGGGTTATCTTTGATGCTATCTACTATCTGCTGTCTGTCTTTGATGTTAGAGTTATCTACCCCAAGCCTTAGTAAGACTTCAGGCTTGGGGTAACCATCCTTACTGGTTATCATCATCATGATAACCAGTGGTGATGAGAGGTCTGGTTAAGCAAGCTTCTGGTAGGTAGTCCAGCAGTTTCCTTATATCACCACCACCTATCTCTCTCTCTCTCTCTCTCTCTCTCTCTCTCTCTCTCTCTCTCTCTCTCTCTCTCTCTCTCTCTCATTCAACGAAGAATCATCATTTGAATAACGGAGCTTATAATATATACACAATACATAAGTGTGTAAATCGCGAAAATTAACACGTGGTGAAAAATGTGACAGTGTCAGACCACGAAGGAAGAATTGAAACAGGAATTTCCTTAAGTACTTCCGTATTTAATAATACATCAAAAGGATCCTCTGAAGATGCATTATTGAATGCAGAAGTACTTAAGGAAATTCCTGTTTCAGTTCTACCTTCGTGGTCTGACACTGTCACAATATATAAAAACACTATACCTAGTACAGACACTCCTCGTGAGGTCTACGGTTGGGTTATTTAAGGTATAAGAGCAGCAACCTCTGGTGGTGTGTTCTACTCGCCTTCTAGTCCTGACTTTCGTCAGTCAAAACTATATTTGTTAGTAAAAGGATTTCATATTGTCTTGTAAGAAATTAGTTTGCTGTTCTGGGAGTTATGTCATTGTGCTGAAGTGTAGTCCCGTAGGTGTAGTGGGAGGGTAGCCCCATAGGTGTAGAGTGGACAACAGTCAACAGCTGCCAGCCATAGCCTGGCCACCAGTAAGGGTTTAAGGCACAAAGCATATATATCATTTTATATATTTTATATATTACTATCTCTTGACAGTTGCCAGAGGCAGGAGGGCAGACACCAAGCGAGGTGGAGCTGGAGGCATGTAGCCCCCCCGACCTCCAGTAGTGCCTTCATGACTGCCTCCCTCCACCCTCCTCCCATAACACCCCAACAGTCTTCCTGTCCTCCCACTAGTGAACTTTGTTCTAACTCTTACTCTATACACACAAAACATGACGACTTGCTAGTGATGATTATTCATTAGCAAATGCAGAGTAATGTGTAAATATGTAACTAAAGTCATCTGAGTATGTGAGTATCCAAGGCGAGTAATGATGAAGGGATTAAGGTGTGTGAGGAGGCAGCCAGGAAAGTGCACATAACTTGTTCTTGCCCACATATGACTAACACCAGCCACAGCCGAGTCTTGCTCTAACACTCACGTCTTGAGGGCTGGTGTGAGAGGAGAGGACACCAGCATGTGCTAGTGTCTCCCGCCTCTATGGCCAGGTCGAGTCACGCCTCTGCTGCAGTACTGTGCTTGCCTACAACCACAGTCACCTACACCTTCACCCTGTATGGCGTAAGCCTCTGCTGCAGTACTGTGCTTGCCTACAACAACAGTCACCTACACCTTCACCCTATATGGCGTAAGCCAACAGTCACCTACACCTTCACCCTATATGGCGTAAGCCAACAGTCAGAGGCATACCAAGTGTCAAGAGACCCAACAAATTAAGCTGTAAGAGGTAATGATAAATCTTTAAATAGAAGAACAATACTGACATTAATTGGAATACCCAGTTCATACTGTGAATATGATATACAAACGACTATTATTTTCATTGATCAACGGAAATACAAATATTACCCACTTTTTATAATATAACAAATTTAAAGTTATTGAAAGTAAGAGGAAGGCAAAAAGAGAGTACCCACCCTAAAGAAATGGTTCAATATGACCACTTCTGAACATGGATATTGCTGTGAGCTCTTGTTTACTTGTAGATCATACCCACCACAGTTGAAACAGGAACAAAGACATGTACGTCACAAAAAAAGTACTTCATGTGAAAAGTAAAGGAAAAAGTACTTCCACCCTTAAATTAAATGTCAAGCAATTTTGACTTCACATAATTACCAAATATGTTGTCTTCCAGATCTCTGAACTGTTAAGAATTTTGAAATAGTTTTATTATGTTTGATATATATAGCCATTAAGAACATGAGCATATCCAGTTCATGCAAATTTGAATAAATTCAGTGGTTTTAAAGATGATATTCCTCCCCCCCCCTTCTTACCACTTACCCATCCCATTCATTTTAAGTCACAAGCAAGCTAGCATTATCTGTAACAAGAATACAATTATTATATTTAACAGTTATATTTTGTTAGACTCTCCTCTTGGTATTTGCCCTGGTCAGACTTGCATGCTTGCTTCTAAGCAAGGTAGCACATTTCACATTACCTCAGCAAGCCATATTAACTTAGGCAGTAGTGTTTCATTGCGTAAACTTTTCAAGTTTGTCATTTTTAACCAGTTACTAAATGACAAAAGTGTTTTCTCCCTGGTGTGATAAGCAGCTGACAGCTCTCCTGCACCCCAGCAGGACCTTCCAGTAGGTCGACTACTGGTACACACACACACACACCTGACTCTAGTGATCATGTTGCTCACATCCCACAACATCCACTATACACATCTCACAACATCCACACTATACACATCTCACAACATCCACACTATACACATTTCACCCTTCCTGCAGTATGCACTCATACTGGACACTCCTGACAAAACACTCTCCCTAAATACATCCAAAAACACTTACACTACCTTGGCCGTAGTGTAAGTGTAATCCATGTTCCCATCCCGAGAGGGGGTCATACATGTCATAATGTTGTCCTTACTGTTTCCCTCTAGTATGTTGCTGGCTTTGTAATTCTGTAAGAATGCCTGTTCGTTTTGGAGGAGACTAACAGCCTTTAAAAGCAGTTAACATGATTTAATCAACTTGTTGCTATGCTGAGGCCAAAACTCAGCTGAATCAGTCGATCATTGAGATGAGCCTCGTGTATGTTGTCATTGAAGTCACTGGTAGTTATGCTCTACATTGGTTATCATTTGTAGTTATTAACTATTATAGTTATTTTTACCATAGATGTATAAACAGGTCCTTACTTGTAGATCAGGATGTGAATGAAGACAAACTTGTAGAAGTCTTAAGAAAGGAAAAAAGAAACAGTTAATGTACCAAGTAAACCATGTTATAGTAAACATAATACATGGTTCAGACTCCACTTCTGGTTGCTTTGTGGCAGTTAATGCTAAATATTTCACTTATTGATTGAGACGTTCAATTTCTTTTAGCTGGAAGATTAGTCATAGTTTTCTTGCAGGTGTGTATAAGTATGTCTATCACAATGTATAAATTAGAAAGAATTTGGTTCGAATCCCTGCATTTCTCCAATTGACTTTCTCATTGATAGATCACATTATTGTGATTTCCTTGTAAATGTATAAATTATCCAAATGATTGAGGGATTGTGTACTGGGGGAAACCTGGTGCCGAGTGACTCAACAGACTCATACACCTCGCCTCTGCACCCAACTCCAGCATGAAAAATAGTTTGTGTGATATTATGATATATTTTCCAGACTTACTATTAAGAGTGACAGTCTCTGCGGAGACAGTGATTATTTCTACCAAGACAGTACTGTAATGTTCATTGTGTCATATTACATTTCTGCTTGGGTAATACCTCACTATCAACAGTTAATAATGATAACATTGTCTTGCTGATTGGCAACTCTGGCTTACCCTTACTGAATACTGTATAAATTTGAGCTGTACTTTCTACCTTGACTCGCCTTTGTATTGTGTCTCTATCCTTCAGGGAGTTCGTGCATGCTACACTATACTGTAGTAACAGAAGGAAGAAAGGTTAAATTCTTGAGATGTTTTAATTGTGCATATAACCTGCCAATTTTTTTAATTTTTTTAATCTCTATCATTGTTTAAGGTCAGTCAGTATCTTGAGGTAGTACCTTGTCCCAAAGACTGTATTTCAGCAGTTATTATACATTACTGTGTGACACTGGTAGGCAGTGTCACACAGTACAGATAGTGATAGTGTTGCACAGTACAGTACTGTGTAAAACTGGCAATATTGCACAGGAATGGATTGTGCAACACTGCCTTTGCCATACAGTCCATTATTGGATGACACAGTATTGCACAGTCCATTATTAGATGACACAGTATTGCACAGTCTCTAAGCTCAGAATGCATCCATCAAGCACTTGTGTTCTCGCGGGAAAAGCACAATAAACTTCAGTCCTCGGTTAAATATTTTAATTTTCATAATTTGTTTAATATATACAATGTATGTAGTATATAGTATACAAAATTAGGCATTGTGGCAGGTGATATAATGATAGAAAATACAGTACTTAGATTAAAACAAACAGGACTGACCAACAGAATCTGAACTTTACCTGTGCTGGACTCACGAGAGCTCTTCCTTTGCAACACCTTAAAACTATTGCATTTGTTACTTGTAATTGGCTAGTGTATGTGTGTGTGTGTGTGTGTGTGTGTATTATGCAGGGACTGACTAGTTGGAGGGAGCTACGGAGCCTGTTGTGGGACAGTGGGACAGCCGACGCCTCTCTCCGCTCCCTCTCCTCTGCTCTAGGCCCTCTACTCTCACCCTTGTCTTCTCTCACCACCTTATTTACACTCTTTTTGGTTACTGGAATGTTAAGTTGATTGCAGTTTTATGTTTTGGATGTGTAGTGCCCTTTTGAGTAAATGAATCATGCAGTGATTCATCATTCAACACAGCCATGATTTAGCCAGTTAGCTAAATACTCTAGTCACTAAATTTAATTGTTATTGGTCTTGAAAAAGTAACTATAGCTAATTCTTATGTAAATAATAATTATGTCTTTAGTCATTGGGATGAAATACCTATCGTAATTTTGGATATAATGTTATTCTTATCGCTAATTCAGTTTTGATTAATTGAAATTGCTTCAGAAATTAAAAAGAAAGAAAGATCCATCGCATATTGTCGTGCAGTCTCCCTCCCCTCCCCACAAAACTTGCCTTACAAGAGGTTTTAAGAACCGTGACCTGACCTCACCTTGTCGGTCCCCAGGTCAACGAGAGTCTGTCAGGCATGGGCAATGGTCACTGTGTTGCCAACCTCTCAGATGACAGCGAGAGCAAGCCGCTCCTGGTGGTCAAGAAAGGGGAGGAGTCGGGGAGCATAACAGCCATTATCAACCGACAGTTGCAGGGTAGGGTACACTCATGTTCTCACCGAGGTACACTCATGTTCTCATCGAGGTACACTCATGTTCTCACCGAGGTACACTCATGTTCTCACCGAGGTACACTCATGTTCTCACCGAGGTACACTCATGTTCTCACCGAGGTACACCCATGTTCTCACCGAGGTACACACATGTTCTCACCGAGGTACACCCATGTTCTCACCGAGGTACACCCATGTTCTCACCGAGGTACACTCATGTTCTCACTAACGTATATTGTATTCATATTCTCACAACCTTTCACTAATATCAATTAAGGTACGGTATATATATTCTCAAATATACCCCAATAATTTTATGTTCCCTTCCGTGTAATAATTTCTTTACCGCAGTTGATTCACATTCTTTCTTCAGTTGACAGATATTCTCAACCGTTATATATTCTCATCCCAGTTGCCTGATATTCTTACTACAGTTCACTGATATTCTCATCATAGTTGACAGATATTCTCATCCCAGTTGACTGATATTCTTACTCTAGTTGATATTCACACTCTAGTTGACAGTCAACAAAGTTTACAGATAATCTCACTCCAGTTCACTGATATTCACACAACAGCCAACTGTTGCCACAGTTGACTCGTGCTTCCTCTGCACTCAAGATTAAAAATTACTCATGTTGTTAACATACACAGGGTATGTTGTGGGAAGCTCATGTTCCTCACGACATACTACCTCACCTTTCACTCTAATGGACCACATCTCAACACTAAAGAATGATGAGAGAACAAGCATGTGTCACCTAAAATTAAATATTCGCTCATGGAAAATAGTAATATATTGTGCTGATGGGTGCGTGATAGGGAACACCTGCTTTTTGTTTTTGTGAGGAAATCTATTAATTTTTTCTCAGTGCAAGAGTTGGCAATACTCTGAGTGTTGGTACTTTGTGAACTAAACTGAGAGCAACATTTTTACTGGTCAGTAAAGGCAGGCTCCCTGGTGCATGCATTTTACTCGTCAGTAATGGCAGGTTCCTCGTGTCTGTGTTGTCAGTGGGATTTCCTTAACACTTAGCACTTTTCCTCAGAGTATGCACCATCAGCATTGTAGAGGACGATGAACTAACATGCCCTTTTTAATATAATTTAGTTATTGACACATTAGACTCATTATACTCCTTTTAGTAGAGATGCCAATTTATAATGATAGCACTAGCATTATTGCCTCACTTTAATACATTCAGTGTAGAATTAGGAAGAGTTGTCGCCACTGTTGTTGGCATAAAAAATTTCTGGATAGCCAGCACAGTCCTCCTGACCAATACTCAGGGTAGCTAACACAGTGCTCATGTACAATGCTCAGGAAAGCCAGAAGTGCTCCTGACCAATACTCTGGATAGCTAGCAGAAAGTGCTCATATACAATGCTCAAGATAGTAAGCACAATGCTCCTGACCAATACTCAGGGTAGCCAACACAGTGCACATTACACACACTGTGTGATGGTTTAGGGACATAAACACATTGCGGATCTAGTAGTCTTCTCATCCGAGTATGCCTAATTCTGCTTCTCTTATTTCATTGTCAAAATTAACCAGATTATCATGCACTTGTCTTCATATCACATACTGCACATTCCATAATTATTTTGATGTGTGTTTATCAATGCCATTTTTATTTTGGGGTTGAATTTGTGTTTGTATTGTTCCTTGGTTATTAATCAGTTTCAAAGTGTAAAGCTTCATATTAATTTGTTTCCGTGTAGTACATGATAACCAGTTCATATAAGTATGTACAATTCCATTAAGTTGGCAATATTGCAGCACTGAGCTTGACAACTAGACCAGCCTTTCTACTTGGAGTTCATGCCAGCCTCCACCTCACAAGCTTCTGCACATCAATTATTTGCTGTTTTCTCACCTGATGCTCTCTGCTTCCTCACCGTACATTTTCAGCTGCACTAATCATGTTATCTTGATCTGTTTGGCTAATATAGTCCTAACCATTTATTATTGTTTAGGCATATTTCAGTCTCTAATGTTGTCTTCCCTCTAATGTGCTCTGAAGCATGGGTGTGGTTCTCCATGCCTCGCTCATGCCAGTGCCTCTTCCTCACAACCTTCTCCTCATCACACACTTCCTCCTTTAGTTCCCTCCTCATGTAATTTCTCCCACTCCCACTCTCCTCCCCCCCCTCTCACATTTGTATCTCAAGTCTGCAATACATGCGACACATTACCTTGTATCGTATTGCTGTGGTATGATAGCATTTTAACTGCTCTTACATACAGGTATCAGTTGCAGACGATGAGTCACAATAACGTGGCTGAAGTATGTTGACCAGACCACACACTAGAAGGTGAAGGGACGTTTCGGTCCGTCCTGGACCATCAAATAGGAGCTGCCTCGTATGGGTCAATGGGCCTTCTGCAGTTCTTATTCCTACTACTATTCCCTCTACTACACCTTACCTTTCATACCTTTTGCCTTGCTCCTCACCTCTCTCTTGCCTATTTATTGCCTTCATCTCCTTCCCTCATCACAATCGACTTGAGAATGGTCCAGGATGGACCGAAACGTCGTCGTCCATCCACCTTCTAGTGTGTGGTCTGGTCAACAGGTATCATAAAAAATGGGTTAAGTAACAATTATAGCTTTGTATTTAAGAATGATGATTACAGAAAATGATGTAACTTACACTGCACTATAAATCTTAACCTCATTTATAATGCTAAAAATGCAAATTAATATATTAAATTCACATCCATCTCTCCAAACTCATCACCCAAATTTATATTTCAAATCATAAAGGTCACTACTGTACTTTATCTTAAGTGATGGGTTGAGAAAGTTCGAAGCCTAATACAGAGAGGAACAATGCTAATATGGTTATTTTTCACATGGTATTCATATTTAACTTTTTGTATAAGTTTTTGGGGATGGTTTGAGTGCCATTTAGGCAGCTTTTCTTTAATCTATTTTTATATTGTCAACAAAGTGCTTCACCTCATTAATCACCCCAACTACATTTCAGTAATGCACACAGTCAGTGAAGCGTGTATAATGGTGCTGTGCTTCTTTTTCTTTGTAGGACTCTGTCAATACACACCATACAGTAAAGGGAATGTTGACAGAGCATAAAGATTGGACCTGAGCAAAGTAAACACTTTTGTTCCAGAACAACATATTTGGTCTCTTCCTTCCCCCCCCCCCCCTCCCAAATAGCATTACTCTTCTAAATTTAAGTGGGAGTGGAGCTGTGGGTGTTCCAGAGAATGTACAAGGGTGTGTGTCTGTGTGTGTGTGTGGGGGGGGGGAACACCTTAGAACAGCAACTTCATCGTAAGTTGGGGACTGGGGTTTACAGAGTAAATCCTTTTCAACTCCTGAGAATATATTATAGAGTGTATGGAATGAGTGTGGGGCTAGTTCTGTAACATGGCATAATTGTTTTATATTACTACATTATTGATCTGCATTGTAAGTGCAACATTTTGCAACCCTGTCATTCTTTAGCATGACTAATTACACATGCATTTCTCTGGTCCCCCATTTAACTAACCTTCCCCCATTATACCTCCCCACTCATAAAAGTCCATTAAGACTCGATAAATAATGAGGTGAATTTAAATTTAACAAAGTTAACATTTAAAATGTAATAAATTAGTACTTGGAGCAAGATATGATGTAACAGGAGTACAGTATTATGGAAATCTCAGACCAGCAGGAAGATTGGATTATTGGATTGGAGGATGTGTGTGTGTGCGGATTAGAGGATCTACAGGAGGGTAGAAAGGGTTATGGATGAATGGTGGTGTATATGGTGAATGAAGGGGTTAAGAGCAGAAGATGGGCTGGTGACCAGTTGGTATAGGGGGGGGGGAGGAGGGGCGATGATTGAATGGGGGAATTAAAAAAAAATGTGTAATAAAATACATATTCAATAGGGTTACAATGCTGATCAAGGATGCAGAATCAATCGCACAGAACATGTTGATGAGGTTGTATAATGTTTCTCACACACACACATTGCAAAATAACAGTGCATTGATGCCAATCAATAGTGCTATAATGGAAGAACTACCCCCCACATTCCTTCCACTCTTACTTCAACTCATTCAGGTTGGTGAACTAAAAATTACCATTTCTCTTATCACCATGCCAGAGATACAATGACCTCTGCCACTGGAAGCTATGTGCTCACTTTTTCCTCCTGCACCCTCAACAGGCTTTCCCAACCCCTTGGGCTGGATGGTCGAGTGACTGTCTCACTTCATGCAGGTCAGCGTTCAATCCCTGACAGTCAAAGTGGTTGGGCACCATTCCTTACCCCCATCCCATCCCAAATCCTTATACATTCAAAGTATTATATAGCCATGGTGGCTTGGCAATTTCTCCTGATTGTTCCCATCCCTTCAACAACAGGCTCTTAGCCCCACCTCCAATTGGTATCAAAGGAGTATTGCCACTTTGGGATCAAAAGGCTTCTACCTTGCTCATGGTTTCAAATGTTGCAAGACTTGTAATTATGTTCATCAACATTCCCTCTACTCCACACCATGAATCAAGTGGTTGTAGTACTGTACCTATGTACTTCTCTTGTGTATCATTCTACAGTGTATGTATCATTATAGAATAATAGTTTTTTGATTTTAAGACACAGGTCAGTACAGTAGACAACAACTTTTGAATCTTGTTGGCAGACTTAATGTTTTCCTTCTCACAGGTCATCTTACACCTTATCCCACTAGTTTTTCCTGGAACTTAATCTGTCAATCAATTTACAACCAGATCCCCCAATTACTGCTGAGTGAACAGAAGCAAACAACTGTTGTCTGGACTTTGAGTTATACTGGTAAATCCAGGTGTTGTATAATAATCAACTCATTTCTTGAACATGCCCCAGTCTTTTTACATTAGTTACTGAAACTCATACGGCTTTGATTCTTGTTTCGTGTCAGCATATCAAAGGATGCCCCAAAATGCATAAGTCTTTCTCATCCCCAAATTATGACTTATCTGATAATTTTAATGTGTTAATCTTGTAATAAGTGTGCAAGAGCCATGTGTTGCACATTCTTTGTGATCTCACTTGCCAGTAACAGGACACCCAGAGGATCATTTGTCAAGGCTTATTCTGCATGGATGAAAGTCTAAATTTTGATTTTGCAGACAATCGATAACAATAATGTGGCTGAAGTTTTGATGACCAAACCAAACGTCAGAAAATGGAGAAATGACAATATCTCGGTCCATCATGAACCAATATAAAGTTGTGACCATAACTTGATAATGGTCCAGGATGGACTGAAATATTGTTTCTCCAGTTTCTGATTTGTGGTTTGGCCATCATACATGATGATTCATTGTCCCCCTACACCTGCTATATACATGTATATACAGTGCTGTGCAGTCGGGTTTGGCTTCCTTTATTACGAATCATTTTATAAACTTGGTTTCTTATTTTATGATTTTCAGCAAATATCAATTTGTATTTAAAATATAAAAATACATTATAGTACATTTAAGGAACCAATGTAGAATAATGTGCATTTTCACTGGCCACAATCTAATCTGGCTCTATCAAAATGTCTACCATGTTTCCTTCTCTGGCTAAGAACTTTTGAACCTCATCAAATGTTTGAAAATTAACTGAAATACAGTACAGTATCTGCATTGTTGCAGCATTCTGTTACTTATATAATAAAATCACATTGCTTATCTTTGTTTTAAAAATCTAGTCATAGTTATATAATCTACCATCTCAATACAAACTCTTTCTTTCATAACTTCCTTATTTAAGATTGCTTATGAATGGTGTGCTGTATATGGAACTGTTGCCTCCTCCACATCAACTATCCTGGGCATTCTTTTGAAACATACTTTAATGTACAAAATGTCTCGATAGATACTTCAATATTTTCGACAGTTGTATGGTCAATTTAACATAAGATCTTGATTGTGAAATTCTTCATAAAATGGCAGGTTTCGGTTCACTACTATGTCATCAGCCACCATAGTACCTTTTGGTTTTCTAATAAGAGGAAAAATCCCATCAGAGCTAAAATTCCAACTTGTGCAAACAATTGGAAGGTGGAGGTAAAAGGGGGCTGACATGGACTCTAGGTTAGGTGCAGCATGGGTGAGGTTGTGTCATTGTGGTGCATGAGGTGTTGTGAGGTGGGAGTGTGGTGAGGTGTGACCCAGCACTCTGATGACCTGTGGTAGGTGGTGGCGACGATGAGGAGAGTCTGCTGGAGCATCAATTGGAAGCTGCCGTAGTGGAGAGCCCTCAGGTTCTTGCTCCTCTCACCAGGTGGGTTCTCTTACATGCATTACTACTCTTTCTCTTGCCAACATCATGTTGGGACCGGCTGTCACTCATCGATTATGTATCGTACAAGACTTCTACTGCTGCTATGATATTTAACCAGACCATTATCACCACACTTTGATCATCCAGGCTCAGGTGTTTCATGAGAATAGAAAAAAATGTGTATAAAAATATATAGCCGTACCATATATGCTTACAGTACTGAGAGCTGAAATGAAATGAATGCAGTAACAAGGCAATACATTTTGTCTTATATATTGTCAGTTACATCAGCTTGAATAATTTTATATTAAACATTTTAAAGTTATGCTGATCATTACAAAATATTTAGGTTCAACAGAAAACTCAGTTTAATTTAAAAAGACAAATGCAAGTTATCTTAGTGACTCTGACTAAATAATCCCAGACAGTAAGACTCCTGAAAGGAGCATGGAGAATCTCAGATGATCATTAAATGTACAAGCTCGTGCTAGAGCAGCCCCGTGTCAGGAGACTCGCACACAAAAACTCCCAGACTTGCAGACTCGCTCAGAGGGGCCATATATCTAGAGACTTGATCAGAATATGCCTATAGTCTATTGTAACTACCTATGGCAACATCTAGAGTATTAACATTATAGATTATGGTACTATATACAGTATACAAAAGATTAAGGGAAATTTTGTTTTAATTCACATCTAATCTTACATAATCTTACACCACAAACCCTACAATGCTAAAAATTAGTGATGAAATCAAATGCTAGAGCACGTTCACGTTATAAATGGTTATTAGCTAAAAATAACGATCTGTGACATGAAAAGAGCATCAACTTAAGCTTCTCTACAGTAGAACACCACAGTTTTCAGCGAGCTTACAGTAGAACACCACAGTTTTCAGCGAGCCTACAGTAGAACACCCCAAAGTTTTCAGCGAGCCTACAGTAGAACACCCCAAATAGTTTTCAGCGAGCCTACAGTAGAACACCCCAAATAGTTTTCAGCGAGCCTACAGTAGAACACAACAAACAGTTTCAAGTCACAAGTGGCCCTAAAGCAGAACACTTGACAATTGTTATGACTCAGTTTTCCAGGTAAGTTTAGCTAGTATTGCTACAAAATATTTTTGAAAGCATATGTGACACTGATTACACACTTAACACAATTTTTGACCCTGTCTAGTAAGTGTTATTTTTTTATTACTTATGGTTCCAAAGTATACAAAATGTGTGTTATTCCTCTCAAACTTTACTTTGACATTTGCCTAAGACAGCTTAGGAAAAACATCCTGAAGGCTGCCGACTCATTATCAAGAGCTGTGACACATTGTTTCATAAGTTGGCAGCCTTCAGGTACCTTTATTATGTCTTCCTCGGTTGTCTGAGGCAAAGGTCGAAGAAAAGTGAGGGAAATAATAGCCATTTTTTATACTTTGGAGGCATAAGCAGTCAAGAAATAGAGCACTTAATACTCTACTCAGGAACAAAAAAATATAAAATCGTACACAGTTTTAAAAATACACAGACATTAATACATGGTAATGGTCATTTGTGAAAATGTAAATATTTGTCTACTTACGAAGTACATAAACAGCACAGGTGTTGGTAAGGTAGTTTGTAATGATATTTAGCATTATTTTCAGCTACATTAGATCATAGACAAGTAGTTGATGTTGTTCTGGTTGTTAAGTTGCTAAATTTTGTATTGGTTTCTTTAATTTGTTTATATTGTGTGGTTATGTTTTTTTAGTTAAACTGTTTTGTAAAATTAAAATATAATTAATTTCATACATCTTCATTAAAGAATGACACACACCACATTCATTGCATTTGTGTACATAAGTACATATAAAAACCATCACTAAACTATGAAAGTTCATGATCACATTTAATGATGTATAATAACTTGAGTACAGGTAGAAATAATTCAGTTCTCATTTAGGATTTTAATCCACATTGTTAGAGGGCTCACAGTATTGAGTCTATCTTACCAAGGACAAAAAAGGTTTCCACAAATATTGCAGTTCTTTACACAATTTCAATAACATGAATCTCTTGCAGGAGCAGCAGCATCTTTTAAATGTAAAGTAAGGACAATTCTAATTGTATATTCACCTAACTGTTCTTCTCACTTCACCACACCCCTGCCAACCCAAGCTAACATTTTTTCTGCTATATGGGCTATTTACCCAGTTGCTACACTACACAGTTCTTCATTTAAAACGTGAGCATGGCTAATTGCTTATTTCTTATAAATTGCATTATGCTAATTAATAATTAGGCTGTCTTATTACTAGAGTGCAGGCATAGAATCAATCATAAAATTATGATCATTCAATTTTTGTTTTTGATTCCTCCATATACAAAACTGTGGCTAATTTCTCCATCCACCAATAATGTAGCTGTTTTTATTTCATGCTGTAATTCATTGTCATATCATTACTATCTTTCATGATAGAATGCAGGACAGTACTACATTATATGATTCATTAAATAATGTAGCTTTTTAATGTTCAGTACGGTGCTCTATAGTACTTTTAAATCAACTTGACTTTCAGTGCTTGGCAATAGAGAGAATTTTTATGTGAAACAATTTGGTAAAGTTTGGTAATAGATTAAACAAGTATTTTTTTTTCTTTTCAGATAAAACAGCATATTTTAAAAATTACACTTACATTACTGTATATGCATTTGCAAATGTTATGAAATTTGATTTTAAAATGGTGTATTGAGAACTTCAACATTTCTGTATCAAACTGAATGTAAGTCATGGTTGGTAGGGATCTAAAACCAAGGACAAAATGCATAACTATTTAAATAATGCCAATAGAATACAAGCATTCATATCTAAAAGGATTAGTAACAAACTTCTAATGTTAGCTTTACCTTGATGCTGTGAAATCTCACTTATTATGCAAGACAGTTTTAAGCCATCGTGCTTAAATCAATATTTAAGCTATATAGAAAGGATGTAAACACCCGAGAGTATACAGAAAATGATGACTTCATTAATCAGTCATTACCCTGATGAAGAGACTAAGAAAACTTAATTTACATTATTTAGAAATGCATGAAGTAGAGACATGACTGAAGTGTGTAAATATATGAAAAAATTTAACAAGGAGGATTTAAATAGGGTTCTAAAAATATCAGCATGAATTAGAAAAATAAACTGCTTCTTGTTCTTTTAGAAATTTGGATTTAGAAGATAACTAGGGAAACACAGGTTCAGAAATGTGAGGTTGGCAATCAGTGGAACAAAGTAACATCATGAAAGCAAAGTTTTTTAAGCATTAGTTGGATTAGTACACTAGCGGGAGTGTTTGACGTAAATAGGGGCTCCCTCACACTGACTGAAAGGCCTTCTGCAGTTTCCTATATTCCACACAATAGAATTAAAAATAAAGCAAAAATTGAAAGGTCCCGGTAAGAAAATTAGATATATAAAAAAAAAGTAGAAAAATGTTTACAAATAATATGCAGTATGGTAGTACTGTACTACATTTACATGAAAATGAATCCGAATATTTATGAAGCGTAATCATTTTGGAGGATATTACCTAACAGTAAGATTACTAAATTGAATCTATAAATCACATCTTTGCTTTTACTCTGCAAGAACCATGGCAAACTGAAGTTCAATGTGTTTACAAACAGCCATCCTCCTGGTTTCAGCTTAAGAGCCAACACAAGCACAGTACTTATATAGAAAAACATCTCTGCCTATTTCCACATTATAGAATAAAACACTTGCCAGTCATGTCCATCATTGCAATATCAAATGATAGCTCTATCTTTATCACACAAGCTACTTTACATCTTATTTAAAGTAAGTCATTGATATGACCTGTTCTCTAGTACCTTCCATAAGCAAAACCATAATCATTCCTTCATCATCACTAATACCATAGAGAACCTATTTCTTCACATTTGGATAATACCTGCTATTTATCTTCTAACAACTAAACAACAATTCTGTCATTCTTAACAGTTTATGAAGGATTTTTATTCCATGCAATTTCAATACTGTATCCTTAATGACAGTATATGTTCTGCAATTTTTTGTACTTACAGTTAATGACACTCCTCCGTGGAGACTCGGACGCATTGAGGAAACAGATCAGGAGACTCCAGTATGAGCCGCATGAGCTGGGATCTCCCCTCCTCAACGCCTTCAAGCTCTTCGCCCCGCAGCTGGAGAACGTCGAGCACTATCAACACCTCGTCGAGCTTTAAAGCCTGATAACGGTCATTCAAGGGATATGGAAACCTTGATTGCTTGCCTTCATCCTTTAAGAAATGGTGTCTGTTGTGTTGTAATAAAATATTTCAGTGATATCTGAAGCTCATTGACCGAGGTTCAGCTAATGCTTCCTCACAAAGCATTGATTGTTAAGACAATTGCTGTTATTTAGGAACTGGTTAACCAAATTTTGCTTTCCAGCACATTTGATATTAATTCATCATGTTTGTCAAAATAAGTATACATATGTAGGTATGCGCAACAATGATCATGAAGCACTGATCAAAGTGTATGGAAAACCACATTGAAATATGATGGAAGTTATAATGTTTTCAACTGTTAGGTCAACATCAGTAGTCTAACCTAGCTACTGATGAAAACCTAACAGTTGAAAATGTTACAGCAGCTTCAATAAACAGTAATCACACTAATGTGACTGCATCAATGAGAAAATCCATAGGAGTCGTGATGAGGATTTGATTCTATGTGCTCGGAGTTCCCAGGCATAGGTTCAAATCCTCATCACGGCTCCTACAGATTTTCTCATTGATGCAGTCACGTTAGTGTGATTACTCTGTATTGAAAGAGGAGCATCAGAGGAAGAACATTCCTAGATGATAGTCAAGAGTGCATGGGGGGATTGTGGGAAACCCTGGTTTGGCTTTAGTGGAAGCCTCAAGGAATCCTCATGGGTGCAGTAGTACCTCAAGTTGCAATCCTTTTACCATGTCGTGGTCATGTATGTACAGCATAAATGCATGCATGCCTACATGCATGCTATGCATGCACACAACTGTCTACCACTCTGCAAACAAGAGTGGTAGATGGTTGGAACAAGCTAAGTGAGAAGGTGGTGGAGGTCAAAACCGTCAGCAGTTTCAAAGCATTATACGACAGAGTACTGGGAAGACGGGACACCATGAACGTAGCTCTCATCAAGTAACTACACTTAGGTAATTACACACACACACACACACGCACATACACACACCATGAACCATAATACATGGATAGAGAAATACTAAAGAAATTGTTCACAACTTTTGTTAGACCAAAGCTGGAATATAGAGCGGTTGTATGGTGCCCACATCTAAAGAAGCACATCAACAAACTGGAAAAGGGGCAGAGACATGCCACTAAGTGGCTCCCAGAACTGAAGGACAAGAGCTACGAGCAGAGGTTAGAGGCATTAAATATGCCAAAACTAGAAGATAGAAGAAAAAGAGGTGATATGATCACTACATACAAAATAGTAACAGGAATTGATAAAATTGATAGGGAAGGATTCCTGAGACCTGGATCTTCAAGAACAAGAGGTCATAGATTTAAACTAAGCACAGATGCCGAAGAAATATAAGAAAATTCACTTTCGCAAACAGTGGTGTAGACAAGTTAGGTGAGGTGGTGGTGGAGGCCAAGACCGTTAGTTTTAAAGCGTTATATGACAGAGTGCTGGGAAGACGGGATACCACGAGCGTAGCTCTCATCCTGTAACTACACTTAGGTAATTACACACACACACACACACACTGAATTCTACAATCAGGCAAGAGACTGCATATTTTTGGATTGCTAGAAAGCCTTTGACACAGTACCACACCAGAGACTAGTGCAAAGGCTGGAGATGCAGGCAGGAGTGAAAGGGAAGGTACTCCATTGGTTAAGGGAGTACTAAGTAACTAAGACAGCCAGTCACTGTGATGGGTGAGGCCTTAGACTGGCAAGGCATCACCAGTGGAGACCAGCAGGGTTCAGTTCTTGGAACTATACCATTTCTGATATATGTAAATGATCTACCAGAGGGTATAGAATCATTCCTCTCATTATTTGCTGATGATGCAAAAATTATGAGGATTAAGATAGAGGAAGATAGTATGAGGCTACAAGATGACCTAGACAGACTGAATGAATGGTCCAACAAATGGCTACTAAAGTTCAACCTGAGTAAATGAAAGCTCATGAAACTAGGCAGTGGAAACAGGCCAGACACAGGATACAGAATGGGAGATAAAGTCCTTCATGAAATGGACAGAGAAAGATCTAGGAGTTGATATCACACCAAACCTGTCCCCTGAAGCCCACATCAAATAGAAAAACATCTGCGGCATATGCAAAGTTGGCTAACATCAGAACTGCCTTCAGGAACCTGTACAAGGAATCATTAAGAACCTTGTATACCACATATGTAAGACCAATCCTGGAGCATGTGGCCCCAGCATGGAGCCCGTACCTTGTCAAGCACAAGACGAAACTTGAAAAAGTTCAGAGGAATGCCACTAGACTAGTCCCAGAACTAAGAGGCATGAGCTACGAGGACAGATTGCGTGAAATGCACCTCACTACACTGGAAGATAGAAGAGTAGAGGGAGACATGATCATTACCTACAAAATTCTCAGAGGAATTGAGAGGGTAGATAAAGATGAACTCTTTAGCACAGATGGTACACAAACAAGGGGACAGAGGTGGAAACTGAGTACCCAAATGAGCTACAGGGACATTAGAAAGAACTTTTTCAGTGTCAGAGTAGTTAACAGATGGGATGCATTAGGCAGTGATGTGGTGAAGGCTGACTCCATACACAGTTTCAAATGTAGATATGATAGAGCCCAGAGGCCAGATTCATGAAGCAGTTACGCAAGCACTTACGAACCTGTACATCTTTTCTCAATCTTTGACGGCTTTGTTTACAATTATTAAACAGTTAATGAGCTCCGAAGCACCAGGAGACTGTTTATAATAATAACAATGGTTGATTGGGAAGTTTTCATGCTTGTAAACTGCCTAATAAATGTAACCAAAGCCGTCAAAGATTGAGGAAAGATGTACACGTTCGTAAGTACTTGCGTAACTGCTTTGTGAATCCAGGTCCAGTAGGCTCAGGAATCTGTATACCAGTTGATTGACAATTGAGAGGCGGGACCAAAGAGCCAGAGCTCAACCTCCGCAAGCACAACTAAGTGAGTACACACGGTTGAGAGGCGGGACCAAAGAGCCAGAGCTCAAACCCTGCAAGCACAACTAGGTGAGTACACACACACACACACACATATGTACATATATAAACACACATTATATACAACTGATAAATCAAAAACCTACTTAACCATGCCCAAAATATTTGAAGTACAGTATTGTTGCAATTATTGTTTACTACAGTTTAAGACAAACATTCAGATTTTCTGGATTGTAAATATTATAAATCTAATGAAGTATGCAGAAAAATACTCTGGTTTTGTAAATCAATTTAAGAAGATGGTTGTGTGTTGTTAGCACTGTAATACTGAATGACAAGTGAACAGTCATTAGCCTATAAAACATTTTGAAAACTTATTTTTGTTTTTCTTGTTAGTGATAATGTCAGGTTTTATATGAAAACTATTAGTTCTTTGTTATTGCAGCCTGTCATCTTGTTACAGCTTAACTAAATCAGGAAAACAATGCACTGAAAACAGTTAAGGAAACTGTCATGAAGAGGTCTTTCAGCTGGCCTATACAAGTTTCTTGGCATTATTTAAATGTATGATTATATTCAGATTGAATATTTCATACAGTGTAAGTCTCAGTAATGGCAAAAGATAAAATGCATTTTCATGTTAATTTTTTTTATTTTGGTTCTTAAAATATTGGCTGCAGAGAGTTAAGACTATATATTGTGATGTAGTTTAAGGTTACTAAGAACAAGAAGGCTGTGGGTGTGACTCAATGTTAAGTAAAAATTATTCATATATATAATTAGATAGCATCTAAATTTTGCATTAATTTTTATGATAGCATAGAATTTACATGTGATATGTAGGCCTAATAATAAATACAATCTGCCGAGTTAAATGTTTTGCATATACTGTACAATATAATTTGGACCCTAAATTTTCTTTTAAGTTTTCTAATCTAATTTTTATCTTGTTTCATACACACATTTTAATGTACAATTTCCTGGTATACACAATAATATGACATGTTCAGCTTAGCAATGGCAGTAGGGCTTCTTTTCTGATCAATATATTATGTTGTGGTTTTTGCCAGGACAGTCTTTGGCAGGCAAGTTGTTGTCACTTTATGATGGTCAGTTTGTATTGCTCAACCATTTTACCACCTTGTAATGAGGCCATGAAAAGTAAATTAGTATAACAAGTTTGTCTTAATTTGCTTGTATGAACCCAACTAAAAAAAAAAAAAGTGTTGAACATAATGAAATGCCTTTTCCTGGTAGAAAACTTTTTCTGGTTTCTGGAGCCGAGGTGGCTCCATGAAACTATCTTCCTGAGATTGCTCATTCTAATGGATCACACCAGTTGCAATTGTTGTTTGGCCTACCGGGAATCGGAGCCAGATCCTGGCCCCCTCATAGTGGCACAGAGCAAATGACAATTTGCCACCCTACTGGGAAAGCATTTAGAAAGTCAGCAAAGCTTTACAGAAATCTGGAGAGTTCACAGAATACTATGCCTTGAAACTGACAAAGAAATCTGAAAGCACTTAAAAAACAACAGATTCACTCAAAACTAGCTCAAACTTATTAGTTTCTGAAATCCACCACCAGATGGCTCGGCCCCAACCCACAACTAACTCATTTGTTCTGGAATTGATGAACAGCCCACCGTTGAACCTGAGGGAATGGGAGGGAATTGGGGACACTATTCCACTAAGTATTTTGTACATTTTAATAACTTCCTCTCTGTTGCTGCTTCTTTCTAGTTGTTAGATCGAGCTCCTTTAAACCTGTCCTCATAGTTTATGATCTGCCTCCACTGCTTTAGTTGTATCAAGGTCTTCCAGTGTATTTTTACCTCCCCTTAAAAGTACCTACTACACTGTACACAAAGCTAATTCATGGGTTGTTATTGAAACAAAACACCTGTGCCTTACTGTCAGAATTGCACTGTTCTACTAGCAGTCACTCATCTGACAAGTCATATTTTCAAGATCGAAAATTTTGCTTTCAGGCAGCTCCTATACACCACATCTCCCTTGACAAAAGGATGGTATTCATACTAAGAACACTAACAACAATAAACAGCCTGGCTCAACAGACAAATCCCATAGGAAGGAGTGGATACACAAGTCACACATGTCCAATGCATCTAACAAAGCATGCATGAAGAATTACATGACAACTGACGTATACAACCAAATTTTCATTATTCAGAAAACTATACACAATACTGGATTGGCCAGTCAGAGTATGCAATCCCGCATAGAATCCACATCTGTTAAAGAACTGAAAATTTAAAGTCAAAACAAGTTACGCCTGCACTTCATAAAGATGAAGGTTATCTTGAGATGATTTCGGGGCTTAGCGTCCCCATGGCCCGGTCCTCAACCAGGCCTCCTTTTTTGTTATACACCCCCAGGAAACAGCCCGTAGCAGCTTTCTAACTCCCAGGTACCTATCTACTGCTAGGTAACGGGGGCATCAGGGTAAAAGAAACATTTTGCCCATTTGTCTCTGCCTCCACCAGGGATCGAACCTGGAATCTCAGGACTACAAATCCGAAGTGCTGTCCACTCGGCTGTCAGGCGCCCTTGAAGTGCAGGTCTTCTTCACTTGGTCTAGGGGTGTCATTTTCTTTTCTTTGTTGCCCCGCAGCCTTCTTTGTTTTTGGCCACGAGACTTCTGCTGTCTGGATGAGCTCTTTCAGTCAGTGATGCTTTGTTTGTCTGGTCAGAGTGCATCTTATGCTCTGGCCAGTGGCTGCAGTGCAGCACTATTTGCATGCTTCTCATACTTGTAGGGTCATGATCTTGTTTATCAACCCTATATCTAATGTCCCATGTTCTAAGGCCCACATCTCCTAGGCCATCCACAAATTGGTTCATTTCAGCCAGATGGCTGTTTATACTCATGATATTCAAAAGTTTATGGCTTTGTTTGTTAATGTGTTCCACAGCTAATTTCCAAGCTCAGTTTCTGGGAGCCAAATGGGTGTTGGCCATTACTTATTGGATGTATTTCAGCCATGCTTGTGTTGTATTTGGGTTTCGGTCAACATTCTCCTTCCCAGGCTGTCCTTTCCATGAAGTGGTAGGCTGAAAATAATCCTTTATTAGTGCTTTCCTTGCTAACCATTGATACTCCAGGTAGATATAGTAGGGAGTCAAAGCATTCCCAAATTGCAAACTATGTTGATAATTTGTCTATATATATTGCATCATCAATTGCCCAGTTTACTTTCATAAAGAATTTAGCCATGTGCTTGTTTTTAGGCTACCTGCTTGTTCTTTCCAACAGTTGTAATAAGATGCCATTTGAATCGGGTATGCGAGACATGATGAATATCGGTACAAAGAGGATGTCTTGAAATTGTAAAGGTTGTTACATAAAATACATAGTGTGATGTATGTGAGCTAGTACAAAAACTGTGATTTTTTATAGATTAAATATTCTATAATCAATACTTACCCCCTTCTATTAGGCATCTCTCTTTGATACTTGAGCAGTTATATACAAGTTACATACAAGTAGATCTCATTAACCATAAAATTATTCTTAATTTGGCTAAATTAACTAGTATCATTAATTCTTATAGGCACAGACCTTGTGGTGTTCAGAGTTAGAATAATGTTTCTGTAGATCCCTGCCCACAGTTCCCAGGAACCAGGACAATTGAGCAAGCACCTGAAACTGCAGCATCCCTTGGCGAGTCGCTGGGGAGCATCATGACATCATCGTCTAATAATGCACGCCATGCAAGGCACTCTACCAGATATAAAAATGCAAATTCCAAGAAAGTTGTTCAGAACATTGTTTACAGCACCTTGAGAAAAGATGTAAGCTGGACGTAGAGAAAGGATTTACAAACACACATGACAATGAGCATAATCATTATATATTCAAGGATAAATAACCAGATTTTTTTCTTAATGGAGTCTGTTAACACTTTCGCTGGTCCAGCGGGCAACCCGTTGTGCACCTCAAGGTAGGCCGAGCGGTACATGGGAACTCGCCACCACCCACAAATGTTTATACTCTTTTCAGGTTTCTCAATTTGTGCTACGTCGTTCAATTTGGTATCAAATTGTTCGCAATAGAATGCTGTAAAGGGATATTTGCATATAAGAACATATAAGTCTCACTTTTCTATACTTTCAGTGAAAACAATAACTTTTCTCTCATACGTGTTTCTTTCAATGTTTTCATCATGGATTGGCTCTGTTCTTGATCAGTATCCATCTGGAAGTCAATTTGCAGTGTTTATAAAACTGGTAACAACAAATACCCGAGATAAAATAACCAGAATGGGGAAACTTTTTGACTCGAGGGGAGGCCGTGGCTGTCACGAGAACAGTGAGCCTCCAGCGTGGGTGGACGCCCACACAGTGGGGTCAGGATGCCACGTGGGGTATACAGAGAATGAGCAGAAACTGGCACACATTTTAAAACAAGTCCCATAGTATTTGGACAAATGTTATTTCTACACATTTTTAAATTATTTACACCTATTTGCATCATCGAGCATACTACGTATTTTGGTTTTATGCTGCAATGTGTGACATTGAGCAGCAAAAGTGTTAGGACATTCATTCTACATGCCTGGAGTCTAACCCTGTTCAGCTTTGTGATCAAGCTATGTGTAAAACTTTGAAATGGTCATTAATAAATGTTGAGCAAACATTAACATCACACATCGCTGTTCCATCAAGACAATATCATAGCCATATTTAAAGTTACCTAGAGCAACAAAATCATTTTACTGTTTTGTATTCAATTTTATTCTTCTCAGATATGACAAAATTATTATTTTGTCATATCTGACAAAATATGATAGGTGTTGAAAATTTATTTCAACCAATTTTCAAAATTAGTGAGATTCCAATTTGTTCATTAGTGAGATTGATTTTTATTCAGAAATGTCAGGCATTTTACACACACACAATTGTTTTCAACATGAACTTACAGAAATAAGTATGAACTACATATACTGTACCATGTAAATGAAAATAAAATTGATAGAAAAAATTATATCAAGAAACAAGTTTAAAAAATAAATGATAAATGCAGCTAATATATATAATTGTAGCCAACATATAGAAAATTGTAACAATATACAAACACAAATGCAGTTTTTTGGAAACATTGTACATAATGTAGTTACAGTATTTTATTCTCGCCAGAAGATTCAAACTCACCTTTAATACAGCTTGTGGAATGGTCGCACGACTGACACGATTTAGATCGCTTCTCGGCAAGACTTATTCGTGACGGTTATTACAGAATAATATCAAGTGGCTGCCACAAGGGTATCCGTTTTCCCTGTTAATGTAATTTGATTTTGATCTGAAAACCTGCCGCACCATTATACAAACCACTCATATTTAAGCTGTATTTTCTTACAATCTTCTCAATATTTGTGACAGACAGGTCAGCAATAAATTAATGATTGGGGGGAAAAAAAAATAAAGAGCTAATGCTGTTGGCTGCCAAAGTCAGCATTTGGCATGTCCGAAATGGGTTATTGCTAGCTAAGAATGATGGCTTATCACACTAAAGCTTATAGGTATTTGAAAAATATGAACGAGAAAAAAATCAAGGGCAAGTTACATAGAAAAGCTTAATGGGAAATGAAATGGTTTTGGTTATAAAATAAAAGCATCTATATCTTTTAATGCTTTTATCTATAAAAGCATTAGATATTAATATAAAGAACATTTGGGTTTGTATGCAATAAGCACTGGTAGATACACTATATGGGAGGATTTGACATTAACCCTTTGGCTATGCAATGCAATGGTAATCAAATAAAAAATAGGCCTATACTGCAATATGCAAACTATCAGTTGCCTTCGAAAAATGTTTTCAAGTGTTGTAATGTTGTTGCCTCGCCTTCAAAATAGGTGCCTGGACACAGTAACTGCTGCCATCTGTTGGCAACAAACTGAAATGTCACCCAAAGCAGTAGCACTAAAATGTTCAACTATGCCTTGTTCAAATCCTCACACCTATTTATCAATTCTAGTTTACATAATTAAGACACTATATGTTTTGTATATTGTAACATTCATTAACGACTATTTTGTTCATTTAGCACGCACCCTACACCCATTCAGTGGAAAGGTTAGAGGTACATAAACCCATGTATAGGATAATACACACACCATCTGACCGAGTGTCTGTTTTTTCAAAGTTGGGAGGCCAAACACTAACGACTATCCTCATCAAACTTTGCAATTTAACTGGTCTTTGTCCAGGGGATAGTCATAGACAGGTCAAGGGTTGAGCTCCATGCCACCCCCACCATCTTTGCATGAAACAGGAAATCATACTAATTTCCAACCTTGCTAAATAAAAAGACCATCCTCACTAAGACTATTGCTTAAAGACAACAATTTTCTTAGATATATGCAGTGCAGCTCATAACATTCAATTTCAATATCAGCTGCAGTTACATTCAGTTTCATAAACTCTGATGATGGAAATATTCATGAAATCAGACCGTTTATGAAACAAATTAACTTCGGCTGATATTGAAGGTAAATTGTGTCAAATAACCTCTCCTTGATTCTTCCACACACTGTATACATTTCTTTACTTTATGGCATTCAACTGCAGTGGGGAAGAGATAATTTTTCTGCTCTAAAATAAATCATGAGCACCCTGAGGTCAAGAATGAAAGATGACAAATTGAACTACAGTACTTTTCTTGATGTATATGAAGTTGAAGCATTTGCACAAACTATACTGTTGGGATATTATTCATGACTGCCATTTTAATTTTTAAATACTATATTGTTTCTTGTGATCATTTCTACTTCTCTTTTGTCAGAAAATACAATGATCATCTTTTGAGCTTGCATTTTATTTACACCTAATTTTAATAACACCCCAAGACCTTAAGCTCAAGTTTATGTTGCCTGCAGAGCTATCCACCCTTGGTCGCAGCCAAAAGGTTAAAGGAAAATGGGAAGTAAAAACTTTAAAATGTAAGGAAAGAAATTAGCAACTAATAATTAACAATGCGTGTAAATGTGATTTATAGAAACCAATAACAAGAAGTTAAGAGGATAAGATGCAGGTGTGAAGGTGTTTCTGTTCAATATCAAGAATAAAACAATGTGCCCAAAATAAAGAAATACTGTACAGTAAATATAAAAAATTTGATTATAACAAAATGGTATTTTCAAATGACTGAGGATTCTAAATATTACTGAAAAAGATAAAATTCAATTATCAAATAACTGTACTGTTTTAGGCAGATATTTGTAACTACAGTACATCAAGTGGTACAATAATGTCTATTTCTGAATACATGCATCATTTAACACTTCCCCAAAATGTTCTTAATATCCTTAACACTGGCTGCCAACAAGTTTGCATAACCAACTTATCTCTCCAGTCCTGCTACAGTCACATTACACATTACACCATAAATTTATAAAAAGTGAGATTGAGTAGTTTAAAGCATTAATCTAAGAAATATTTTCCTACTATTGAAAACAATGCAAAATGACCTCTTCTGGGAACTAAAACTTTTCATTTACATTAGTACAAAACAAAAATCTGCACAATTCTTAGAATTCTAAACTTAACTTGTTTTAATGTTCAAGAAATTAATATTACACATTCATGTCTCACAAATGTGTCAAACTTTGGTTTTGTAATCACAAACAGTTACGAGTAGATAATTTTATCAGTACTGGTCGTGCCTGGGTGTTCAATGCCCCAAAATACTTTTGGGTTGTGACATTAACATGTTAAAACTTGTGCATGTGACATTGTAAGTGTTTATTTTGCTTAATGCCCAATAATCACTAACACAAATCAAGACAAAATGCATATTAACAATTGACTAAGATCTGGTTCTATTAGCAGGAACTTTACACAGAAGGTTTCTTATTTCTTGTTCTTTGACGTTACCTTTCTCCTTAAGCTTCAAAATGATTTCTAGTAGTAGTTTATCAGGGCTTGCTAGCCCTGAGCTGAGTCCCATTATTTCTGGGGCAATCATGTACTCTGGACTCATGCCATCAATATAAAAATTCAAAATGGCAATCAATTCATCACTGGACTGGGGAAGGCAATATATTCTATCATGCTCAACTTTCTCCACTTGCTTTGAATCACTGCTCTCTGAATCATTTGCTGATAATGTCAAACTTGCCAACTTGGACTCTACAGTGACCTGACCATCAGAAGACACAGATTCATTTTCAGTTACTGATTTCAACTTTTCAGTTTCATGTATCTGATTTTGTATTTCTGAAGAATAATCATGAAGTTTTGACCAAGACTCGTCTGTTTTAAGGTACGAGTGTAACAAAGATATTTCTGCAGCGTAGTACAGATGACGTAAATGATTAACACTTGACGAATTATTTTTATCCTCTTGCTCTATCACTGCCGTTCCTAGTGTTGTTAGGTCATTTACTCCTGGATGAACAAAAAGGTTTAATTAAAATCTACCCATTTTCATCGTACACAATATAAGTGTAATCTGGGTACTAAATTATAGATTAATGGATATCTCAAAATGTTCTTAATGACTGTTTAAACATTCATTAAGATTAGACTGGAAACATTTAGATTGGCATCCACCTAACAAATGTACAGGTGTCATGTACTGTACATTTAACACAGAGCATTGGAAAATCTTTTAAGCTTACCTTTTGGAAGTAATGCATGTGTGAGGTGAAGGATGTGGTCAGGTTTGCCCCAGGATACAACATAGCTCAAGGCACTAGTGAGATGTTGGTCCCATGTCTCCTGGCATGAGCTTAACAGACATTCACTCAATGCCACTGCCACTAGGAACCAAAGCTAAGAAAAATGTTAATTATACTCCCAGTATAACTGATACAAAACAAAAACTACAAATAAGAATGAAAGTACTGTATAGGAATTGGCTCAGCATATCAACTTAATTTCATTCTAGGGGTTATTACATCAACAACATAAATGACAGCATACATACACATTGGAGAA
The DNA here is from genome assembly GCF_040958095.1 of Procambarus clarkii. Classification (NCBI taxonomy): domain Eukaryota; kingdom Metazoa; phylum Arthropoda; class Malacostraca; order Decapoda; family Cambaridae; genus Procambarus; species Procambarus clarkii. Next base: position 27,194,585 of record NC_091165.1, on the reverse strand, counting down.
ATTTAGATTCAGGAAAGACCTTGGTAAATAATGATTTGGAAACGGTTGCTAATTTATGGAGTGCATTACCGGGAAACATGAGACACAAGATCACTAGGATCACCAAACTTTCAAGCGTAGGGTTAACATATATATACTGTGGGAAAAAGTATGGGTGGATACAAATCAGAGCTGCCTAGTTTGGGCCAAAAGGCCTCCTGCAGTTTCCTTCATTCTTATGCTCTTATACTAGTATAAATAGAAAGCCGAATCAAGAACTATACTTGACTGCTTCGTATGTTGGGATTTAGGCCAGGTACTGGACCAAGTTAGATCATTTATTGTTATTTGAATATGTATGCATGTGTATAATATAATTTGGTTTACATTTTATATTTGCTACCAGTTAACATGACCTAAGGACCACAACAAGGAGGTAACTTGCTTCCTTTCAATGCTTCTTAATACCTCTTAATTAAATTAATACTTTTACTATGCTCATAAATCTTGTGTAAATCTTTTCACACACAACTGTTCACTTTATCCTTACTTTTTTTTTTTTTAAATATGCCTGGGGCTTAAAAAACTTTTAATCAGATACAAATTGCTCTCTGACTAAAACTTCCCTCCTACTTATAGATGCATTACTATAAAACTTTGTAACCAAATTAAAATGTATATTCCATATGCCTATACACTATGTACTATTTTAAATTTTACTTATGGATCTGCTAACCTTTTATACCAAACATTAAGGTAACATTTTAATTCTTTAAATTTTACAATACCTTGATTAAAGTAAATTAATTTAAATTTTATCTTCCACCAATTTAAATACAACCTTTTTAACACTTTCGCGTTCCACAGACTGAATAATTCGTCACTCACTTTTCTACTGAATGTGTTCCAACGACGCAATACTGCGTCACTCATTACAATATTTTTTAAAAATTTAAATTTTATCAGATCAATCTGGTAGTGGTTTTAAAATAAGCGCCTTTAGATTGCACACAATTTGATACCAAAATCAAAGATATAACATGAAACTTGATGTCCAAACACTTGAAATATTATAAATAGGTCTATGGTCTGAATATTAAAATATTTGTTAAAATTCTATTTATTGTCCTATTATCTTGGGACTTGTTTTAAAATGTGCGCCTTTTTATTGCGAATAATTTGATACCAAAATGAAAGATGTAACACAAATATTTATGTCAGAACACTGGAAAGATATAAATAAATTTGTGATGATGAGCGTCCAGAATTAAAATATTTGTTAAAAATCCAGTTATTGCTCTATTATTCTGGGACTAGTTTTAAAATAATCGCCTTTTTATTGCGAACAATTTGATACCAAAATGAGCGACGTAGCACGAAATTTGATGTTATCAAATTGAACGAGTTGAACATTAGGTTGCAATGTACAAAATGGTGCTCGTTCACGGGTAACTTTAGGCTTTTCTGCGGGGAGGCACTCCAGCCTTTTGTACATTTTATTCATACACATCTGTAGGGAATTTAATTGCGAACACAATGATACCAAAACGAGCGACGTAGCACGAGAATTAAGGTAAAAAAATGGAACGAGAATGCACATGTTACTGATTTTGTGCGTTTTTGCCGACTTTACGCTTTGCTGTTGGGAGTCACGCTAGGCTTTTGGACATTATATTTATACACACCTGTAGAGAATTTAATTGCGAACACAATGATACCAAAACGAGCGACGTAGCACGAGAATTAAGGTGATAAAGCTGGAACAAGTATACACATTTGGGTGTCACCGCGCGCTTACCCGCATGGAGGGGCCACCTACCCCCTGTCAACCGCGAGTTTCCACGGAGCGCGAAAGTGTTAAATTACCTTATGTTTTCAGCATTAAATGCAACATTTTCTCAAAGTTTAAACAAACAATACCTGTTTGACTGAAGTGGGCATCTGCTGAGTGGAGAAGTTGAGGGTGACTGCCTCGTAGAGCTGGGGATATTGATCTTGAGTAATGCCTTGTGCTAACCATGCCTCTTCAATTCGCTCTAGTAGAGGAACCCACTCTTCAGATACACAACACTCGTTCTCTGTTACTACCTCACCATTTCCATTAGCACAAATACCATTTTTCTCCTCAGCATCAGCATTTCCATTCACTAAGTTCCCTTCAATCAGGGTCTCTTGACTGGCTTTATTAGTCTGTTCCTTTCTACTTCTCATAAGGTAATTAATGTGACCTCCTTTCTGTGTACCAACTTCTTGTAGTAAGTCCAAGATAACACTTTGGCAGCAAGAGACTGTCTTGAACCACTGTTGAATAGCATTTTAGGGTAACAAACATTTAGCAAAGCTACAATTTAAATGGTTTGAACTTAAATGGCTTGATATTAACATGAAAGTATGTTTCTATATTTACGATTCAGTATTTAATTATCCCCTTTTGAAGGTGATTAGCACTAATTATTCAGTATGCATCATACCACATTATGAATATAATTTTACACAGCTAATAAAAACAAATACACTACCAGGCTGTGACTCATACATCAGGCTGCGAGCAGCCGCGTCCAACAGCCTGGTTGATCAGTCCCGCGGCCTGGTTGACGACCGGGCCGCGGGGACGCTAAGCCCCGGAAGCACCTCAAGGTAACCCCTAATAAATTCAAATGGAACAAAAAGCCTGTGAAAGATGGTGAGAGTGTAGTATGCCACCAGATAGTAACTAGGCAAATGTCATTAAGTAAAACTTTACTTTTATCCTATCATTTGATGGACAAATACCAGAAGAACCTGTCTATGGAAATTTCGCCCTCATTGCCATTATTTTTCTGTCCAGTTCCCTTAAGCTTATCTTTCAAAGGAGGGACCATGACACAATGAAGCAGGCCCATCAACGTCTTATACCCAAATGTTTTCTTCAACTCAAGTTTTTCTATGAAATATCCTGGGAAGTCATTCTAATAAATAATTAAGGAGTGCTGGTTTCATAAACATATTCAGAATAACATTTCTGGCACTTACACCAACCTAAACTCTGACATTCACTGAAGGAGAGAAAACATAATATAAAAATAAGAAAAGATATGATCTGCATATAATTGCTTTGCCTTAAGATTTGGATTTTAAATATACATTTCTCAATAGATCTAGTCTTAGAGCCGAGTATTAAAAATAGAACTGTGCTTTATCCCTTAAAGGGCGCATATTGTATACTGTACTATACACAATTTGAGTAAATGTCGCTGAAGGCACATCGTATATACACAATTAACGGCACCACTATGTATTAATAGTATTCGTGTAAAGTCTTCCATAATAAAAAATAAGTAATATACCTTTAAAATAAGAAAAAGCAGATGGTCTCAAAGGATTAATTGCATACTCACATTAAGGTTAGGCAAGTGAGCGAGGAAGGGCTCGATCTTATGATGCTCGTGTTTAAGACACGCTTCTTTGAGGGCTAACAAGCCAACCGAGTTGGCCAAATCAGCATTTCCTACATGCTCATATATCTTAGATGAAACAAACAATGACCCTGGATCACTTCTCCTGGACATACAGCGTGCAGCCTCTTCCACATGACCAATGCTCAAATGTCTAAAAGAAAAAACAAAACAGAAAATAAGGTTGATATTTAATACATCCCAGTTTAGTAGCCTTGCACATAGTAATCAAATACTATCACTGATATTGTGTGAGCTTGTGTGCTAACATTCTTGCTCATGCATCTAGCCACATACACACTTTCTCTGTTGTAAGAACCACAAGGTTACCTGTTTTTATCATGTACTGTACACTCTCCAGCATTTATTGATTCATTAATATTTTATTACCATGTGCAACTTTTCTGGAGTGAGTAAAGATTGAAATTTTAAGTACTGTACTGATATGATGAAAAATCATAAAATTAATTTAAACACACCGCTAACCAACCATTCCTACAATGAATGGGTGGAAGTATTAGACTATAATCAGGGCTGGATTACCCAATAGGCCAAGTAGGTCATAGCCAAAAACCAGTACTTTTTTTTAACTTATATAAGAACAGTATGGAAATATGGATTCTGCAAAACTATGCATAACATAACTTTGATCATTAGATATAGATATGAGCTGTCTATGTATACATTTAGCCTTTGAATAGCACACTGACAAGGCCCATTTAGCTGTTTTGGCCTAGGGCCCAATAACAATTAGATCTGACCCTGTAGGCATGATAACTCACAGGATAGAAGCAATATCAAAATTTCCTTCATAGATAGCAGAAGCAGCCCAAGCACATGTAACTTTCTCCAACATCTCTTCGTCATAACTCAGACGACACTTGGTTATGGCTAGTGCTTCTCGATAGTGCCGATGCTTTAGTAGCATGGAAACAGCTTCTTTGACCTGAAATAAATAACAAACTTAGAGCTTAGTAAGATTGCCTAATTGTACTTATTTTTTTTTTAAGATATATACAAGAGTTGTTACATTCATGTACAGCCACTAGTACGCGTAGCGTTTCGGGCAGGTCCCTGGAATACGATCCCCTGCCACGAAGAATCGTTTTTTCATCCAAGTACACATTTTACTGTTGCGTTAAACAGAGGCTACAGTTAAGGAATTGCGCCCAGTAAATCCTCCCCGGCCAGGATACGAACCCATGACATAGCGCTCGCGGAACGCCAGGCGAGTGTCTTACCACTACACCACGGAGACTGTTAGAACATTAGAACATTAAAAGTACTTAGTACATTCCAAATACCTGTACATTTCATTTCATTTCATTTAGTAGCGCACTCTCCCTCACCATGTTAGGGGTTGTTGGCACAACAACTTCAAGTATGGCATTTTCAAGAACCCTCACAACACTCATTATGTATTATGCAAAACTGCATTAATACTTCATATGGCATACAATTCCTGAGTTTCACACAGTTTAAATCAACCTTGCACTGGATTGCAAAACTGAGCTACAATGGCTATTCAATTTACTACTACATTTTGGTCTAAATATCTTCTTTATTATTCTTACCTTATTTATGTTTACAAGATAAGATGCAGCAGTGATAACATCCCCTTCATCCAATAACTGCTCTGCATAAGCTTCACACGCCAACTCCCACAATCTGAGGGCAAAATATTTTTACTTGTCTGCTACTTAAAAAGAATTAAGTGCAATGAAAATGTTTAGTGTAGTGAAATGCGAGTTTCTTACCAGCACCTCAATAGCTTTCCTTAGCTTACACCACAGGCATAAATACAATAGTGAATATGCTAGGCTTCTGATGACAATCTTGGCACACCAGGGGCAGGTACCTTTTTGAGCTGTCTTGTCCTCCTCCACGAGTGTGGATCTCATGGATATAAGAGATCAACCTACAACCGAGATGAACTGCCCCAAAAAATACAGAGAAATACAGCAAGACACTTGACTTCGCTCTAAGGTTTTTACATACAGTATTGTATTTACAACAATTTAGTTTGGGTAGCTCAAAAGTGTGGGACCAACTACAGACTACTTATGTACTCGTGAAAAACAAATTTAAATATGTTCCAAATTTTAACTCCATGTAGGAATAGATGACATTAAATCCTAGCATGCAAGACCTGGATTCTACTGAACATAAATTAATAATAATAATAATAATAATGAAATGTATTAATAATGCTCACTTTATAGAAACTTGTGGTGCAGATGCCACCAAGAAAGGGGTGAGCTTCTTGTGTCTGGCAGCAGAACGAATGTGTTCATCCAGTGACCCTCTCCAGCAGTGCATAAAACCAGTCTGTCCTACATTTCCCCTCGCTTCATGATGTTGAACTGAGAACAAAATTCATGTAGGCTGTGTAAGTAAACCATTTACAAATATATTACTATAAATACACTGAATAAAATATTACATTCTTTTCAGATGAAGGATAATTATGAACCAATTTTACCCAACAGCCTATGTACCAGAGGTTTTGTTAACCTCCTTCCCAATATTAGTGTTCTGCTATCTTAAAATCAATAAAATCATACCATTTAAAGAATGTTAAAAATAAAATGAACTTATACAATTTTAATGGCCTCATTTCACACTACAAAAATACTTAAATTAGTGCATGGACATTTGTAAATGTTGTTATATACAACTTTCCATTCATTCATTGCCTGAGGAACATACAGGTGGTATGTTCAAATTGTAAACAATAAAAGTAATAATTTATGAAGTATTGTATTGGTTTAGTAAATGTGGCAATTGTGATAGTTTAGAGAATGAGACTGATTAGAGAATGTTAACTTGAGAAATGTTATGTTGTACATTATAAAATCTAGAAAATATTTAAATTAGTGCTTTGGTGGTAATTACTTTCAGCAGCCAAAAGTGAATCCAACTGTTGCGGTTTTCCATACATGTTGAGTGCATAGATGAAATCACTTGGATCGGCCATTTCTGTGTCCTTTTCTAACAGGCATCGATACTTTTCAGATGTTTCCACTATGTTGGCAAGATCATCCACAACTCCATCCTTAGTAACACTAAAACAAGAAGAGGAATGTGCACGTATAATTTATTAATAATAGAGATTAATCACTTATTTCTTCCTAGTAACAAGATAGCTGTGTAAACAAAATTAGAACTATACAAACTGCTGTGGATAAATATTACATTGATGAATATCTATCAGAAAACGGAGTGCAATCAGTAAGCTGGAGTGGTCCTTGCTATACCAAATACTGCAGTGATTGATCCTTGCACTATGTACCAACCTTTCTTCTAAATCTTCCTCCAAATCTTCCTCCTCTTCTATTTCGTCATCTTTTCCATTAGTCACGTCTTCAGTGCCGCCTGCTTTGGTCCGATTAAGAAGACAAAGGATGGCCAACTGGTGAAAACTCTTCTTACGCGAGCTCACCACGTGAAGTTTTGGGAAGAAGGACTTGGATGGAGTTTTCTTATTGCTTCCAGTAGCATTATTTGTAGCAGTATTCGACACATTGTTACTGCTGGTGGCTCCTGTCTTTTCTGTTTATTACAAACAAAAAAATAATGTTATTCAAAATACTCTGAAAAATACAACATTGTCAAATAATAATGAGAGGATATACAGAGGTGAAACTATAATAGTGGGGGGAAAATAAAAAAATAATTCCAATAAACTAATATGCAAGAATGAATAGCATTACCATAAGACTGCTTCCCTTCATATAAATCCCTTTGTAAGACAGCTGCCACAATTTCAGCACCTAATGTCACACAATTTTAATGCACGATATAAAAATCTAGACAATTATTTCTTTTGGTCAACATTCAAATCTATTAAATTTTGTGCAAGAAAATCTTGCTAACTCTTTCACTGATATAACTCGGATTCAGCTTTGTTCCCATCCTGAATAAATATGGGGCAAAAATCAATTATGACAGTAATATTTTTTTTAGTATTTTTGAAAGAAAAACTTCTTTTCAATTTGGTTAAAAAAAAGTTCACAGTAATGATTCACAATTCACAAATAATGTATCGATTCCATTTTTTAATAGAAATATGGCCCAAGTAACTCGACACCAGGACATAAGAATTTAAGACATAGAATATAATTATAAATACAATCAATAAGCATAATTCCCCAAGTAACTATATTAGGGAGTACAAATATTAGTGCTTTCATGCAATTCTTTGAAAACTGCTTTCATTCTTTTCTCTGTGAAGTCAGTTCTTATCTATCTTATTTATTCCCTTCCATATACTGAATGATAGATTGAGTAAATTGAAAATGACATATCCTGGCTAAAGTTGTAAGGTCTTTAATGATACATGTCTAAATAAACAATGTACTATTTCCTCTAAGTATACCAACATACAATACTGGTGTACAATATTGTACACCAATTAAATTATAGCACAACTATAACATGCTGCATATATAAACTTGTCTGAACATCAACTCTCTTAAACTACATAATATAAATGATTAAACACAAACTTTCACTTGAAGGAGCTGGAGCAGGTGTATCCTTTGTCTTTTCAGCTTCCTTTTGTAAAATTGTTTCTTGTTCTTTCTCTTTTATTCTTTTAGGCCGAAACTCTTTCAGTGTTGCTGAAAAGAAGATATTTAGATAATTAATATTGTAAAAGATTTAACTTTTATATGTATTGGTATTTAGCATAAATTCCCTTTCCCCCCTTTCCTATCACAATTTTATTATGAAGCAATCAACCTTGTACCTTCCTTATATAATGACAGTCTCAAGAGTTGTCCTATTCTTACAAGCACAAGCTTTCTTGACCACCGCACCCCCTGTTTATTGCAGACAACACACTGGTGCGCTGAAAAAAGTTCACACTAATTTCGTTTTCTAATAATGTTAACACTTTCGTGTGCCCGGTGGGCGACCCACCGAGCACCACAAGGTAGGCCGAGCGTTGACCATGAGCGCACAAACCACTCAAATGTTCAGAATCTTTTCAGTTTTCTCATCTCAACGTTGGGCATGAGCCCACAAACTACAATCAAATGTCTATACTCTTTTTCAGCTTTCTTACTTCCATTTTTGTACTACGTCATTCATTGTGGTATAAAATTGTTCGCAATATCACGGTGCACATTTTAAAACCAGTCCCATAATATGCGAACAATAAATGGAATTTTTACAAATCTATTAATTGATGATGGTGTTATCATCATCAGGGCCTCTGTGTATTTTGGTTTTATGACGTCGAGACTGTCATCAGAACGCGAAAGTGTTAAAATACATTCTCTGATCACAGTAAAAAAATTGTATGCGACTGACTTTAGCCATGGTGAAGTCAAGTTGTCTTGCAATGATGTCACAACTCTGTCAAACTGGGCAGAACACAGTTTGTAACGTGTATATATAGCACATGAGGAGTAGGACTGCCTTAGGAATGGCAGGGCCCAATTGGAAACATTTCTGGCAGGGCCCAACTGGAGACAAGATTATAGTAGATCACCCTAGCCCAGGGCCCCTTGAGTACAGGGGCAAATTGGGATCAATTGGTCCAACTGACTTAAAGCTGGCCCTGGTAAAAAGCACTGCATTGTACAGTATATCTAGTCTAATGAAGCAGTAAGATACTGCTGTAATTAACTGATTTACTGGATTATGGAGTGCTGCTGCTTCTTGTACTTTACTTTCCATTGGCTCTCAAGACATTTAAAAACTTAAAATACCTGTATATACAAAATCTCTAAGACTTTTTAAAGAACACTAAATATCACTACTAATATTTAGGAATAAATATTTAGGAATACAGTGGAACCTCGAATAACGAATTTAATCTGTTCCGGCACCGAGCTTATGTGAAACGCCCGACTTTCAAAACAAATTTCCACAATTAAAATAATGGAAATCAAATTAATCCGTTCTACCATCGAAAAACATCAATATGATATTCAATGTTTTAAATAATGGAGCAGCCTACCTGCCAAACACCGAACGAATCTTTTTCACATTTGTTGTTTTTCAAAAAATTTCATTTCTTTTTTTCTACAAAAAAGTAAATTCTTAGCAACATCACAGCAGTCACCTTTTTATCTCCCAGCATCATTAGCATCTTTAAAAAAAAAAATTATTTGCATCGTCGGAGGCATCCGAGAATGTGCGAGAAGCAGCGCGACCCCACCACGTGGTGTTGTCGTTATTCAAACGAGCGCTCGCCATACGAGATGAATCGTCAGTGATCAGGGCGCTTGTTACCCAAAATGCTCGCCAATTAAGGCGCTCGTCACTCGAGGTTCTACTTAACTGTACTGTATGTATTTTTAATACTCTATCTTACCACTACTGTCACTAGATGTTTTGCAATTCAACTTTGATGGACGCCAGCTATGTACATTGTTTTCCTCCGCAAAACTGTACAGCAGGTCAGGATCAGTTGGGCTAAACTCAACACGGAAAACCCTTGTTGAATGTCCGCCATAGTTGACCACTGGTTCTCCTATAAAGAAAAAATATACAAAAAAGGAAAGATTTAATTGGGAAAGAATTTTGTTGACATCACAAAGATAGTGGGAAATAGGGAAGGGAAGTTGGTAAAGCAACTTTATCAATCTCTGATGTTTATACATTATATCATGAAGAGTAATTAATGCATTAGGATTTGAAACAGCCACATTTCCACTTTCAGAACCTGCTTCTAAGTGTACAATAGGAATAGAGATTAATGCTTTTTGAAGGTACCCCATGTTAACAGGAAAAATAAGTAATTGCAACCAAACATTAACACATATTACCTGTTTTTGTATCCCATAACTGAACAGTGTGATCATAGGAAGCGGAGGCCAGGAGCCCATCCTTGTGTGGCGACCACGCCAACCACACCACTCGTGCCTCATGACCACACAGCTCTTGACTTGCTTGTGTTACAATGCTGCCAACTTCCTCTCCTGTCAAATGTATGAAATCATAAAAGATATACTGAATTATGATCAAATATTATAATGGTGAACTTAACCATAGTTTAGCAAGCAAATGACTTGTGTGAGGATACTGTATGATGACTAGCAACATCGTGTTGAAATAACAATGGAAATATACAAACCTTTAAGACGCTTTTCTAAGTGAAAAATTTGTATTTTATTTTCACTTGAGCCAACAGCCAAAATATATGGAATGCCAGAGTCTGTAGCAGGTTGCCAAAGAAGATGCTGAACAGCCTTTCTCACCACAACTAGTGTCACCATCAACTTCAGGTCACAGCTCTGATAAATTCGCACCTGTCTGAAAGGAATTATAAAACCTGTAGAGTATATACTGAACTGTATACACTTATGAATACATAGAAATGTGGCAACCTCACTGCCGCCCATAATATGGTGCAATCAGCCTTGCATCCCCTGTATTATAAGAGTGAAACCCATCTTCCCAAAATTTCTACCTGTTAAAGGCAAAAGTAGCTTTGGTCCCTCACACATTCAGAACCCCAGAAAGGAAAGGAAGGATCATATATCTGTAGAATGTGTAGGGAATACATTAACATTAAACTGGAATGGCAAAAGGTTTTTAAGGCAGATAAGTTCAATATGCTAAGTTTAGACGTGACAAAGATAATAAGGAAATGACAAAACAAAAATTGGAATGGAGTAAACATTTCCGGCAGCTTGAATGGAGATGGGACGGGAGGCTTTATGGAACTTGAAAGGTGGGAGGATGGGTAATGGAGATTGAAAAGTAGGGGTGGGTGGATTATAGAGCTTGAGTGAAAAGTTTGTTTCCTCAGGAATTTTTTGCTGTGGAAACTGCCAGATGAGGAGCTCTCAGAGATATTAAGGCATAGGGGGGTAGATAGATTTGTATATAAATAACCATGACAAAACCATCAGGGCAGGGTGGACTACCAATTGCCTCCTAATAATACAGTTAAAAGATTTTTTACACACTTGCTTCCTAGCAGTAGAGAAGTTAAAACATGAATTAAAAATAAAATGGCATACCCATCTTGTGATCCTATTGCCAAATACTTGTAGTCTGGGCTGAAGGAGAACTCTGTAATATCCTTGGGAATCTTCCCAGAATCTGACTCTGGGATCAACTTGAGCAGGTGAACTGGGTCTGAAAATGTATTAGACAATTTAATATTTATAGCACAAGCATGAAAATGTGACAATTAGTCTGAATTAGATACACATACATGCATGTTAGATTTTTGTTATTTGTTCATAACCTTAAGTACCATAATGGATTTTATGAAACAAAATATGAAACCAATCTCATTACTATTTGAGGAAGAAAAAGTTATCATAAAATTACCAAGGTCACCAAATCTAAGTTTGCTTTTATTATTATTCTTTTAAATGGTCATAGATAAAATTTAAAAGATAAAGAATTGCTAGATGATTTTAGAGATAGTATACAAAAAAAAAATATCAAATATTTTCTGGACCAAGATTCATCAAACAGTTTAAGATTTTATACAAAAACATGTTACTGTACCATATAAAGCAGTTTCAATGAAGCTCCCAATATAGAAAAAAGTGCCAAAGATATTTATGTCAATAATTCATGAATGCCAAATGTGACACTGGAAAATCAGTTCCAGTAATGGCATTAAAGCATATAACTATTGTATTAACAGACCTGCCATGGGGTCAGATGAAGTGCGAATAACAATCTCTCTATCTCCAAATGAATATGCACACCAATCATCTGTCAGTCCTGAAATCAAAAACAATATTGAAAAATCTGCATAAACATGCTAATTATAATCATTCTACTTTTACAGTATTTAATCCTTAATGCCCTGTGGTGAAGTTGCTTGCAACTGGGTTCTTACACCATTTTGGCATTATCTTGCAATTATTTCAGAAATGGTTTACATGGAGTAGGATTTGACAACAAATTAGTGCAGGAATACCTCACTTAACTAATGTTTATTCTATACTAGAAAAATGTTGCCCTTATGCATACCTATGATTTATAACAATTTTTATCTTTATAAAAAATATTTACCTTCTTGAACACAAATGATAATACTGTTCTGTCTTTTGTAATTTTTCACTGCAACCCATCCATAATGAATTGCAAGAGGCCAGCAAGTGCACAAGAGTGGCACTGGCTCTCCAAAATTTAAGTGGGCTATTTTTACTTAAAATAAAGAAGGATATTATAAGGAATTCAAGCTGGAAAAATAAGTTTGCAACAATCAATATAGATGCAGCAAATATTAAATCAAAACAGACTATAATGTAACTTCATCCAGCAAGTTTAACATGGAGGTTAAATTGAGGAATTGCTTTACATGAAAGTTCTGGTACTCTGGATTGAGTACCAGAACTGAAAATAAGCCCGAGAAGAATGTTCATTCAGGCAAAGATGCTTACGTTATTTACTAATTTCGAGAATGAAGTAGGAAAGTGCACTTATGGTAAGGGCAGCATATAAACAAAATTTAACAGCAAATTTAAAATGACTTCCTAATGAAGTAATAATAAATGAAAACAACATGCTTTGCTCTTAACTAACCTGTTTGCTGAGAACAGACTGGTGGTCCCCACTCAACCTTGTACACAGCCTTTTGATGGTAGTAAGCAAATGAGGATACACGTCCACTGGATACATCCACATATCCTACCTGGCCTGATCCAGTGCCAAATAGTAATCTACCCTCATGTGATGGGTGCCATGAAAGCTGTTGGGAAAAATTGGCCATAATTAAATTATGAAGTAAAAAAAAATAAAGATCAAAAGCAAAGGTTGACTGCAATTTGCATAAGCAATTTGTTGCTAGAAAACCTCATGCAAACCAAGGTTATCATTATATGGGAAGACGAGATATGTCTTGATCTCGGCCGATCAAGAGGAGTAACCCTGGGTCGGCATTTAGAAGGATATGAAGAGTGTGGAGTAATGAATACATAGGGAGTAATGAGTTTAACGAGTGGAATGATTTCATGGTCCTTTAATGAACATAACAAGTAAAATAAGTACTGTATAAAGAAAACAAGAATAATGATTATAGGCAGAATAAGGTATAAATTATAATGAATCCAGGGAGTATTATGAGCATACAATATTATGAGAGCAGGGAGGATGAGTACAAGGAATACTGGGAGTATACAAGTACAACAAGTACTGGGAGTATATGAGTACAAGGAGTACTGGGAATATATGAATACAAGGAGTACAAAGGATATAATATACTGAATTGCTACCAGAGCTTCAAAAGCAATTGTGGAAAATAACTGGAACACCATCACATTTTAACACAACAGAAATAAACAGAACTCTCAAGCTAGAACTCTCTCCCTACAGATATTGATAGGTAACTGCAGGTGGGTAAAGAATGATTAGCACAAGTTGATGCCGATTGGTAAAGGGAAGGCTAACGTAGGGAGGGGGAGGGTAGGGGGAATGTCATGACAGTAATGATGGAGGATGCAGTTAGGTGGTAATAGGAGGGATGGATTAGAGGATTAGATTACAGGACAGGTAACCTACTAGTGTGAAGGACAGGTGGAGGAGGATGGGTTCTCAAAACCTAGACTTATCAAATGAACAAATCCACAACGGCTGTGACGAGGATTCGAACCTACGTCCGAGAGCATCCCAGACGCTGCCTTAATTGACTGAGCTACAACATGGTAAAAGAGTTGAAACCAGAAGTTCTACTGAACTTACTTGGATCCTGCAGCCACTCCGAGACACAAACCAGGATTTTACACAACTCCCCCATGCACTCGAGCTATGTCAATAGGCCGTTCTACCTCTTTGTCCTTACTTCATTACACACAGAAATCACAATAGTGTGATGCATTTTGATGCATCACGCTATTGTGATTCTGTGTGTAGTGCTAAACTTATCAAGCCTATATTCTTAACATCTGTTTTGATTTCCAATCAAGTAAAAGCAATAGTTTAACATTTTTAGAACCATTCAGAAAGTTCGATTTTGAAATGTGCACCAGACGCTAAGATAATTTTTCACTGCCATAATCTATCTATATCTATAAAAGAAAAGGTCTGTCTGTCAAAGATTGGAGGCTAGATACTTGGTGGGGCTAGCCTTACAGAACTTTGCAAGGTGATTTGTGATATTATGAGGATTGTCATAGGCTGGCAAGTTCGACCCGCCACCCATGCTGCTTCCCCAAGAAAGATCGGCTCCTATTCTGAAACTCCTATGAAATTTGAAATGGGGGATTCAGTTTTCCAAAATATTTTCAGTTTTTTTTTGCCTTCTAGCAATGAAATGTGAAGATATTTAAATTGTTAAAAACTATTCGGGCTACAATAATTACAATTTATCATATATTGTACAGTTCAGAAGTAAAGTAAATTTCTGTAACATGCAATTTCTATATTTCAATCCAATATCTTTCCCCATTCTTACAATACAAGTAAACACAAAAATTAATTGGATCCAATGCAAAACTTCTTGAAGTGCTGTTTGAAACCCAGTTGCCAAGTGTGTGGATTTAAAAAATACACTGGCAGAAGAATGATCAGAACTTCCTGATGACCCAAAAGAGGAAAGCATAGTTGATGAATTGTTTTTTACAGATCCAAAGTGACTAAGGCAAGAAAATGGTAGCATGATGTCAGTAAAAGGTATTTGAAAACATTATAAAGCAAAAAAAAGTAGATAATTGAGTGTAATGAAACAGCTCCAGCACTTTGTCACAGGCACCTGAAAGCTAAATCTGATCTGACAGGCATCTGCGACAATTTCCACCAACAACAACCATGGACCAGAATCCTGTTTCCTTGTAGAGGCAGGGGGAGGGGACATGCGTGCATGTGGGGATCAGAACTGAATTCACAACTTACGAAAACTGCCCTAAAAGCCAAGAGAGAATCTCAAAACAATCTCAAAACACTTCTTTACATCTGGCTGCCACTACACAATGCAAATGCCAGAACCCCCAGAAAAAGGTTCGAAGCTGAAAACATGTCGTTAAATAAGTATAAATAATAAAAAATTACCACATATCACTCAGGGCAAAGCCGGTTGAGTCAGATGAAGAGGAGAGAAGGTCCGGTCAAAACAAGAAACGCCGCCAAAGAGGTAGTTGCTACAAATGCCATATTGACAAACTCCAGCAACAATGGAGTTCACTTGAACAACAGGTGAACAATGGTAGCTGACTGGCTACCAAGCCACAAGCAGAAGGAGAGATGAGTTTTTGAAAGATCATAAGATTCAGGCAACAAAAAAGAAGTGCTGGAGAACCAGGACCCGGATTCATAAAGCAGTTACACAAGCACTTACGAACATATACATCTTTCCTCAATCTTTGATGGCTTTGATTAAATTTATTAAACAGTTTACAAGCATGAAAACTTCCCAATCAACTGTTGTTGTTATTATAAACAGCCTTCTGGTGCTTCAGAGCTCATTAACCGTTTAATAATTGTAAACAAAGCCGCCAGATATTGAGAAAAGATGTACAGGTTCGTAAGTGCTTTACGAATCCGGGTCCAGGGCACGACTGCTCACCTGAAAATGGCTCGGAAAGGAAAGCAAAACTGAAAAACGTGAAGAATCCTGAACTGGATGAATAAAAACAGAGAAACTCTTAAGAGGGTTGCAGAGGCACAGTGCAGAGCAAAGCTCAATCCACAGGCCCCATAATCAAGAGAAGCCATTGTGGACAAGACAGATCCTGGAGAAGAAACTAGGGAAGCAGGGTGTGCAAACCAGCTAGGCGACTGACCTGCACAAGGCTGAACTGAACTTCCCCAACCCAACAAGGAGGTAGGATGGGAAGAAAAACCAAGCCAGAAAGCCCTGCAACAAGAGGCCAAGAAAGCAGCACACCTAGGTCTGTACCATAAACCAATGCATCAATTAGGTGTGTACCACTAGAGCCCCCTCCCCCACAAAGGAGGTGCCAGGAATGAAAGAACTGAGCTCAAAGTTGGAGCCATACAAGCAGCTATGAAAAACTAGGAAGGCACCCAAAACATGCTCGAACAATCTGTCCAAAACGACGGAACTGGACAAGGGCAGGGAAGACCACTAAACCATCATAAAGACCACAGCAAGGAGAACACAGTAGGTGTGGCACAATGCAGTGCAGAAAACTGAGCCATACCAAGTGCTAACTAGGATACCAGCAGCCACAAGTCCACCCAGATATGGATTGCTTGACTGAGAAACAAGAATATGAAAGAGAAAGCACTGCATTAAAGAAGGGCATAGTAGTAAACTGCAAGAGCTGTGAAAAGAACCTAAGGAGAGAAAAGGACCCAAGATGTTATGATCACAACATACACGATACTTGGGGTGTAACAAAGCGCATACAGACAGTCTTTTCAACATAAGGAACAACAGAACAAGGGGGCACAGATGAATGTTGGAAACATAGATGGGCCAGAGAAATATAAGAAAATACTCGCTTGCATTAAGAGTGAAATACAAATAGAAAAAACTTGGGCCAGAGGTGGTGGAAGAAACTACCATTTATAGATTCAAGAGCAGTATGACAGGGCACTGGAACATTGGGAAGTTTGTTATGATGAGCAAGCACGACCAACTGATCTGTAACCCAAAACTAATAAAATGTACAGAGCAAATACTCACAGACAGAATCTTTCCTTTGATGTTCTGCCAAACAATCTGTGTGTGTAAGGGTACCTCATGACCAAAATTCAGAAGTCTTATATTGTTCTCCAGAGATCCAAGAGCTAGTCTGAGAAGGGACAAGAAAACAAAAAACAAAAACAAAAAAGTTATCAGAGTATTAACATTACTAAAGGCATTACATAAATAGCCGTGTATAAACACTACAAATAACATTACTGTGCTCAATGGTTGTAAAGTACTTCAGGCAAGCTATCCAATATAATTCAAAGAGTAATTAAGATTTAAGTACTTTATTCATAGATGATTGTACATTTATAATAAATTTATTGTAAACTAAATCAAAATATTTCATTCATTTTTGTAAGTCGTCATAATAGCAAAATATGTATTCATTATAATTATATACTATTAAACAAAATTGGAAAGTAGCATAATAAAATGTGTTTGCTACATATAAGTGTTACAGTTCTCTCAGCATTTATGCTTACATTATAAACGACAAGAGACATAACACAGCCGAATCTAATCGTCTATTTTTTTATAGGGAGATATAGCAGATTCTGAAGCCTTGTTTTAAGATATCAATTTAATAACATACTGTATTGCTAACAATAAGAAAACTAGAGATACTGTTGAACCATAGATGATGTGTGGTTTCAAGTTAGAGAAAAGGAGAGGAGAGAAATGAATGCATAGTTCAGTAAGAATGTTTTCTTCTCAATGCTATTGAGAAGAAAAAGGGATGCATGGAAAAAAAAAATCAGCAAGATGTTTTGGATAAAGCAGGGTTGGTGGAAGACAACCCATATTTACTCACATCTTTACTGAATTCAAACTAATACAATCAGTACTCATTGTTTGGTGCCCTATTATGTTGATATATTACACTTAACATCATATTAATATCCCCTTTAATATACCCATTCATTCCTTTGTAAAGTTCAATATGTCGCCCATTACGAGTCCCCATCTAAAGAATGTAAATTAAGCGTCCTTCATCTATTTTCATAAGCAAGGTTTCTAATTCCTTCACTGTCACATTAAACTGAATTTATGTGAATGTCCATTTTGTAACATGAACAAACCTGAAGTGCATAATGTATGTGGGAGCCAAGCTAAGAGCAAACTAAGGGCAAGCTAAGGCTGAAGAACAGCATTAGATAACTGGAATTATCAGAAGTAAGAATCCCAGTACCTGAACTGTCTTATGTTGAACAAATATACATTGAACTTTTGGCTTAAGATTCCTACTTCTCACAACTAAAGGTATAAAAAGAGTGGCACCAGCATCAGGTATATGACAGTACTGACAGCATTGGTAGCAAGTAATTATCTATGTAGTGTTAGGCCAGTATGACTGTACAGACAATGACAGTCAGGTAAGAGAGAAACAACACAAAATATTTCAAATTTGCCCATAATAAGCACATCAAAGCCCTAAACTGTAACCAGGAAAAGGCATAAAGAAAACTTGACACATGAGCAACACATACTCAAAATATTACTCCAGTAAATCTTAACAGTGGAAAGTTCGAAGTGTAGGAGGCTTAGATGAGGTCCCAAACATGGCTTAATTTCAGTACAACGGAAAAGCAAGCAGCCCCCCCCCCCCCACCACTACCACTTTGTAGATTATGCTACTCCACATCAAAAGATGTCCAATGGACCAATCCCCTACCCATAAGGAGCAACCAACCACTAACAACAACCAAACCTAGTGTCAGACTATTGCCAGAAGCAGAACCCTCCTCCCCCAACCTAGCTAAAATCTGAAGATAAACCTAACTTTGATCCAAAGAGACAAGTTTCCTCTGAAAGAGCCATCCCATGTAAAACGACAAATCCAGCCTCGCAACCTTAAGAGGAAACTGAACGCTGCCTTCCACCAACCCGAAGGTAGGAGGAACTGAAACACTCGCAATCATGTTCAGGAAATAAGACATTGTGCACCAGCCATGATGAAACTACCCTCAGGAAGATGCCATCAAGCCAAACTTTAATTCCTGGCAGGAAGGATAAATGCAACAGCTCAGAGATACTATTAGCAAATATGAAAAACACCTTTCTAAGAAATGTCATTCAGTTGCCCACAATCTCTGCCTTTCTTTTGTTCACAATGTGTAAATTTGTTTCAAGAACAATGTAATATGCAGAGGGTTTAGAATCATACTATGGTAATGATCCTGACATCTGTTGGTGGCCAGTGACATGAGATTGGCAAGTAGGCTGTTAAGTGGAGACCTGCTATGGTGAGCATATTATCACAAATCTTACACAGTTTTGATTTTTTAGGAATTCACCTTTGTCGATCATTACAAGCTCAATAAAAATTATCCCCAGTGGTACTAGCACTTTAATGACGTTGTAGAGATTGTCTGAAAAGCTACCCATAGCATTAGTGCTGAGAATGTTAACTTCCTGATAATTTTTATCCTTGTTCACAAAGCAACAGATCTTGCTTTTTGGGGCAATTGAATGGTACTGTTCAGGAAGATACATTTCGGCTATTTTAAGCCATATTTTACCCTAACATGACTGGGCAGGATAATAGGTTAATGAGTTTACCAAGGTTAAAAAAGCCTGCCCTACAGGCCTCATGCACAATTCTCTCATGTTTAATCTCTTAATAGCAGCTGGCTCTTCTTGGCAATACTTAATCCTAATTGTTTTTATCTACTTCATTAATCAGAAACCTCAAACATCATAATTCACATCACATTAAAATTATAAAGTGTCACCACAATTCTGCTCTTAAGTCTTCAGCCAAGTACTGTAATTAGATTTTAAAAGTGTGAAAAGTTTTTAGATGTGCACTTTGAACACTGGAAGCTATTGAAGCTATTTTTGAGGAAGGTTTTAATGCTTTCATGGGTAGTCATGTATTAAGTACCTTCATTCATAAACTTGAGCAAGCAGAACTACTCCCAACAACTGCTTACCAGCACATAAATTTTAATGAAATGTGGTCTTTTTTTTTAACAATTACAAAAGGACCCCCAATCAGATTTCAATCATACCCCCAGGCTCAACTTATAGCTTCAGACACAAGCTCTAACTCTCTGGAATATAACTCAGAGCATCAAAACAGTAATCACATTGTTGCAGCAAATGAGCTAATCACATTAGTTTAATTGTAGTATTACCTTCTCAAGACTGCATTAAGCTACCTTGCCACTGATAAGTATGTTATGGAATTTCCCACAACTGATATCAGTATGTATCACAAATGATAACAATATATCATGTTAATGTGATTTCATTGTGCAGTCCCACAACTGAATAAATAATCTTCATACTGAACAAAGCTTCAAAAATTCAAGTTCAATGCATTCAAGTACTTTCATAATTCACATTCTAACATCCAACAGGAAAACCAATATAACAATTATCAATTATTTAACAAAATAACCTTAGCATTTCTAAGTTTCCTGTACAGTGTTACTGAATTGTCATCTTTTACCTTTCCCAAGAGTGATCACTTGAAATATAACAAGTTTCTATGTATCATTTGCAACATAATATACAGTATTTTAAAACTCATTGTAATAGCCCACATAACGTATTTATAACAACAAATGAGTTTCTTTGTTTTCAGACCAACCTGTTGGCATCGTGTGGGCAGAAAGAAAAGGTGGTAGCACTAGCACCAAGCGTAGTCAATTGAAACATGTGAGAAGAGTTCCCAATATGAAAGCCATGGAGGAACCGATCTTGTCCACTGGTCACAACTATGTCCCCCATCACCATCACATTGTAGAGGACTCGGTTGTGAAGATGGTGTAATACCTAGTGAAAAAATTACAATTTAAACTACTAAATTTAAAAACACAGAACTTTTCACATAAAAGAACCAAAACTGAAAAAACATTTAAAAACAGATGTAAAGATATGACATAGAAGACACTAACATTCTTTAATTAATGGTTTCACCAGTAAGATATGGCAATGTTCATAAATCTGCAAGTGTTAATGTCTTTACCTGCCTTCAGATTGATCAAATAAAATTTGGATCGATCTCATGAGGGCAATCAAGAACAAGTTTATCACAGGATATGAAATGGATTATGTAAGGAAGATGAGTGCAATGATACTAGTGGTGGCAGGTTTTAAAAATTGTTCAGCTCTTACAAGCTTGGTCCAAGATCAAGTTTGTTCACTAATGGTTTGATCAGTAAGGCTTTTGGTAGCAGTGGCCCACAAGCTCACATAGCCATCATAATCAACATGTTCAGCCACTCCATTTTGACCCATACTGTCTTGGGGGTCTGTATGGGGCTAAAAATTAAACATTTGCTTTCACAATTTTATTGCATCGTAGAGTTAGAAATTTACTTGTTATTTAAAGTGGACCAGGTCAAGGAAAAGCAGGTGCAAGTTGCAGTGACATGCACTCTACTTGGTGGTACCGAGTCTGCCACTAAGAAAACTAGAAATAGCCTCTAATGATAGACTTGGAGTTCAAATTCAAAAATTAAGTAGACAGGCTTTAAGGACAATGGGAGCTACAAAAGTAGCGTAGCTCCATCACTACACTATTTTTTACATCCATTTCCACTTGTCAAGATACTTCTTATTAAGATGCTTTCCCCATTAAGATTTTCTTCCACACACACACACACACACACACACACACACACACACATACACGAGACACAGGTAATTACACACACACAAAAATTACATTTGTAGTAAGTTAAAGCCAGTGAATCTACACCCAATGAAAGCATCTCTAACAAAATAAAATAGTGAGGCTTACTTTGAACTTGGCGCCTCCAGGTTGCAGTGTCCACTGAAGAAGCTCTCCTCTAACAGATGAAGATATGAGGCTTCCATTATGCCATGCCAAAGCAATGTGTTGCTTTCCAGTGATCTTGTCCTTACTCTGTGTAGGATAGTAATAGCAAACAAACAAATCACATTTTGTAAAATGAAAATAAAGGATTATGTAATGCACAGCATTAGTAAATCATTGTCATCAATGTACTGAAATTTACATCTAAGCCTGGCTTACTCTCATGCTGGTAGTTATAAATTTACAGTCACAATTTCAAAGTCTGCTTCAAACCAAATTAAACTTTTTCACATCAAATCATGGTACGTTAGTGTCATAAGAATGTACAGATTTTAGAAATAACACTGTACAGTACTGTACTTTAACAATTATATTCCTGTATATTCAATTAGCCTTTACAATAAGTTCAACACATTGTATTTTATAAAACATAGTTCAAATGCATCAACTGATTTAAGGTTGCTGTCTATACTATCTTTGACTCTTAACAAAAGGGGTGGCTTAAATGACTGTTGTTAACAGCCGTTTCTATAGGATAATTCAGAGGGAATGCAGGTCAGATACTAATATAATAGGAAATGCTTATAACAATTAATTAATTACATGGAAAACAAATACTGTATACAGTAATGACAAGTCTTTTATTATGATATTATACAAATAATTTGGCAATAAATCAATGTATCGATACTTGAATTGAAAACATAGCTTATGATAATTATTTGAAAAATCTTCTATGCTAGACTTTGTGCTTATAATGGAACAGATAATGATTGAATAATAATAAAAAGCTAAATACTGTATACCATAGTATTGTACTTAAACTCTTACAGGATATAAGCATGTTAACATTCAACATCATCTGTAAAGATAAAATGCTCAATGAGGAAACAATACTTACTGATGTCTGTTTTTTAAAGCCAGATGCCGAGAGGGGAACATTAGCTTTGGTTATGTATCTTTTGGCCGACAGATCCCACAGTAAGAAGTTGCGGCCATAATCAGAAGATACAAAGAATGGGCCCTCAAAAGTTCCCACGGCTTTGTTGTTCTGCTGTTTACCATTCTCTGAATCTATATTGAAAACCAAAATCAATAAAGTGTTTGTGATATATTACTGATATTAGACAGTCACCTAATGTGATCTTGACTTAATGTTTTTTTTTAGAAAAAAAAATGCCTATTGAAAATAACAAAATGGACAACTTTAACGTTTACCCATCCCAGCAAGCCAGAAGAGCATGAGGAAACCACTGGCACCAACTTGATCACAGACCAGAAGGAAGGCCAGGCACTGAAGAGCAAACCATGCAACTCTCCCCAATTCCTAACATGGGAATACTTTAATTATAATATTGACATGGGGGTGGAGGAGGTTTAAAGTGATCACTTATATTTAGGCCATGTCACAGAAGTGGAAAGCCATAATTTTTGCACAAAATATAGCCCAAATTCACCCTCCAGTTAAAAACTAAAGACATTCTTCTTGGGCATATAACATACTCATCTTAATTATTATTTTAGAGTTTCTGTATTTCAAGCTTATTCTCCATCTATATCTATAAACAAGATTCTGTTGCTACTATCATGACTTGTTTTTGTCACAGAAACAAAGGTCCACTGCTAAAGAGTTGTGGCCCAATGCTATGTACCCTAAAGGATGATCAAGACTTATAAGTACCTGGCAACATTTAATACATACAAAAAAAAATTCAAATAGAACTTTAATTAATTGTGTAAATAAAACAAAATCTTTAATGAGTAAAGAAAAAAGAAAAACCTTCAATTATTTGTCTTCACATACAGAATTGGTAGGAACTAAAAGTTATTTTGAGTACTTACTTTTATCCTTATTTTTCCCACTTTCACCATTGACTTTGGCATAGCTATCCTTTAGAGCTTCTGCCCTGTGATTGATAGGTCCAGAATCCTGTGAGAATGGGTTACCGTCACCAAGGTACCATCTTATGCAGTACACTCCATAATCATGGCCGTGCAGGTGCGTAAGAACTCCTCCATCTAAAACAAATATTTAGTCAGCCAACATTTTACATATACATTGGTTTGAAGATAAAGTGTAATCTTATAACACTTGTCCCATTAAGAAATGTAGTTTAAACAATAATCAATTTTGGTAAAGTATACATAGGTACATATTGAGAGATCAATTGAGTAAAATTTGCAAATTTATGGTTAAATGTTCTTAAAGAAAGACGTGAAGCCAGTTGAACCCTTGATGTAATATGGAAGGTATACAAGGAATGCATGGTTAGTAATACTAAGCTATTATATAGTGGAGCATAAACTGGCTTAACGAGATGAAATAGTGGTAAGAGTAATTGGTTAGGAAAGAAGCGGATTTTGTACACGAGGGAGTATGATAAAATAAAGGCATGAAAAGGCTATTTGAGCAGAAAAATCTGAGTGAATATGAAGGTCAGAAGCAAGTTTAGTAGAAAACAAAATTCTGAAAAGATGATTACATCCCCAAAATCTGCTAAACCTACAAGTACAGTACCTGCAAATCTGGGGTACCATGGTATTAATTCTGATTCAGTAAAACCAAATGGCTGTGTTTTACTAGTTGGTCCTTTGGGGCAGAAAACTTGACAATAATTTGCTAGACACAACACCAACATTCTCAAAATAAACGTCATCAAAGATGAGATAGTAGAGTAAGTGAAAAAAGGAAGATGTGGGTATAGTTAAGATATGGAAAGGTGTGTATATACTGTATGAAGAAGCTCACAATGATGTAAATGGATAGGATTGCCAAAACACTCAACCCCTAGTAACCTGGTAGACAATGAAAGTGTATATACATCAGATCAATAAATACTCTGAAGACAAAATAAATTCATCAGGACATAATGAAAATACTTTAATTTCTTATATGCACATGTAAATGCTATGCAATATTACCTTTTAGAGAGACAAGTGCAATATCCTTTTCAGCAGCAACAAGAGCCTGTGAAGGATTCTTCGGATTAATCTCCACCAAGGTGAGTTCAGAAAACTCACGAATAGTATGGATACGTGTTGCACCGTGTCTTGCCTGCCACACTACCATACGCCCACCACTGCTCACTGTCACTACGACTTCTTCTCCTCCAATGCTGCCCCAGCAAATGCCATTAACATTAAGACCCTAGAAAATTTGATAGAAATAATAAACATTCATAATTTTTAAAAAATATTATGTTTAAGACAATACGTATCAATAAAATAAAGGTGGAAAGAAGAGCTGGTGTCTAAAGACAACCCAAGAACTGCCTCCGTACACAGGGCAGAAAGAAGAGCCAGGAAGATTGCTTCCGACTTCCCAGGGGTGGAATGCACTTCCTCAGATAGGTTATTCATATACAGTACATATAAACTAAGAACAACATTGGGCTTGCTACATTCCCCCAGCATGTCATATCCTTTCTTGTGACAAAATTGTATTTGATTAAAGGTCTTTCCAGTTCAGTGTCTTTTCAGATATCCCAACATAAATCTCTATCTTATACGCTAGTATTATATTAGGAATATTATCAAATATTTTCTGACAGCGTTGGAAAATTAGTATACCCATGTTTTCTTTCTTTTGTAGATCTCCGAGTGACCCTGTTACATTAAACTAAAAAAGAATTGCAAATTTCATCTCTTTTGCATTTTCCAACGGTATTTCCTGCATATAGACTCCTGTCTTTTTTTAATTTCCTCTTCTGTTGCCTTGTGACCTCATCAACCAATTTCTTGGTTTGATCACATCCCTTGGCTTAATAATGCATTTAAACACTGCAACATGATACAGAAGTTGTTTGCTTTCAGGGGTACCTAATTTTGGGTAGCTGTAGAGGAAGGGTAGTTAAGGAGGTGCTGAATTAGGAAGGACGATGGCAGGGGTAAGGAGGTGGAATGAAAGACGGGAAGGAGAGGATGACTTAGGAGTATCAGATTATATGACTGTACAGTAAGGATAGGTTAAAAGGAGATCGTGACCATATTGTGATAACTTTCAACCTCTGTAATTATGAATAATTTGAAACTTAATAAATATTAGTGTTACAATTACAAAAATTTACCTACTCTGTATCATGGTTTACAGTACATTCAAAACTTAAACAAAGATTGAATTTTCTTGGTTGGACAAAACAATTTGATATACAGTATCACCAATCAAGACTACTGGGATTTACCCCCTTGCATCAGGGAGGGGGTGTAGAAATTTTGGCACAGCTACAATTATTTGTTTTTGAGATACCACTGGATCCATTCTATAGTGAAATATATTCCTAAATGATAATAAAACAGCTATGTTTATATAAGACATGCTTGAGTATGTATGTTCATTTATAGCAGATTTAAATGAATATAGAAATATTTGTGGCTTGCACATTCACTTTATAAGTAAAAGGATCTAGGTCTGAATCATAGGTAGGGCAAGTGGATTTTGATAACATTACTTCACTCCCCTGTGTTTCCAACAGTAATCCAGGAGCTTTGATATAAATCAACTGGCAAATTGTTTTCTTAATAAAGCTTGGATGGAAAGGCTTTTAAATGAGCTGTACTAGGAGAACTCTTAGCCTTCAAGCATGGAAAACAATTCCAGCTCTTTTACCCTCCTACCTAATAATAAGAGGGACTGTAAATATTCCTAACACAGTATTAGATATGTCTTACCTGGTGTTCCTGATGCTGTGCAATAACATCACCAGTGTGTAAATTATATAATCTAACAACCGACGTATCACTAGTGCTTGCAACTGTGTGTCCATAATCTGGCTCGGACACTTTGCGATGTAATCGAACAGACAAAACTCTTTCACTGCTGTGAGGTATTACCTGGAATAAGTCAAATGTTCATTATATACATAAAAGATAAATTTATTGAGGCCCAAGCCATTAACAATTATAGCTAAATACAGTACCGTATTTATTTGTAAATTATCCGGTGAAATTTATATCACAAATAAATGATCCTAGGGAAACTTGGTCAGCAGTAAAGCAAATATTTTCACTAACTGAACTTACCAAAACTACATGAAAGGGATGTAAGCTGGTCTATTTATCAATAGCCCAGATGTCTTACCACCTTCCAGGAGTTTCCCATTACAGGATGGCCACAGCAAAAGTTTCTTCAGGAGGCTTTATCACCTCAAAAACCTTTCAACCTTTAAAGCTCTAACACAGCTCCCCAATTTTTTCTTACATATATTTTTCCACTCTTCCCTGCCAAGATACTGGTCATCTGCTTCAACCACATCCTTTATTTCACCCGTGTACACTTATTGTTAACAAATTTTCAGGCATTTTACCAACATGTCCATACTACCTCTGAATATTATTCTTCATTAACTCCACACCGCCACATTTCATTCCCTCACCCCTCTTTCATTTCATTCCATATCCCTCAATGACTTTAAATTGTTATACCCATCTCACATACTTACTCCAGCTGCTTTTCACAACATAAATAATTTTTACAGCTTGTGCTATTGAGCACACTGTCCCTTTCCATGCCAAAGTTTCACTTCCATATGTCAGAGCTGGGAGCAACATTGTTTCTCAGTCTTTTCTTTAGTCCCATACTAACCTTTCTTCCTTTCATTTTATTATTCACCTCTACTACCACTCTTTTTCCATTACTTTCTTATTACACTTTCCATAATCTCCATTAAGATGAGAGGTCAAATTTCCAAGTTTAAAAGGATTAAAACTAAGATCTACAATTGACAATCGTTGCCTATCGTCACTGGCATTACACAGTTTTTTTATGTTGGACTTTCAAGCAATTATTATATGAAATTGTAATCATTGATCAATTTATTCTAGGTTGAGTTTAAGTGCTTATTATTTTCATTGATAAACACACTATATTTGTTTTGCAGTATGTGTAAGTGAATTTATTTATTTTTTAGTCTCTTGCAGTTTGTACGGTACTCAGTAGGTTTTGTCTGGCAAGTCAGGTTGTCTAAGCACTACCCAATAAGCATTTATAATCACTTATGACTACAGTACATCTATTTCAGTCAAATTTACTGATTATTTTCATTTTCTGAGCATGGAACACCTCAGAAAATACATTTTTCTACTGCCTGCAAAAATATTATATATTTATGTAAAATAGCACATCCTATATTACATGTGAACAATATCAATTTCTAATAAAGCAAATCCAAAAATCTTATTTATATTCAAATGTTGTAATTTAACGGTCAAAAAGCAAGTTTAATTTTACCTTATTAAATTTACGTTTAATTAAACATCATGGATTTCTAACATTGTTCAATATCAAGAATTTTCTAGCCCAAAAACTAACCATCTAATGAAAACCATTATGAATTTTTTGCAATGTGTACACACCTTGAGCACTCTTGGTAGTCTCTTTTCCCCAGTTACCTCATACACTACAATAGCCTTAAAAGATGCAGCAACCAACAGATTATCTTCATCCCGACTGTCAATAGCATCACTGAGGAACCAGTTTGGAGATGGTGGAAGCAGAATTTCTCCGATCTATCAAAACACAGAAAAATTATATATTCTCCCATCACTGCTAAGAATGCAAATGTATAAATATAAACGGAACAGAACATTTAAACAGTTTTCAATTTGTTGAATAAACATGCATTATAGTCCTATATATCAGAAAACATTTTCTTTTGAATACAGAATTTCGTTACTCATTAACCACAGCACTGCGCACCTAGTTTCAGCAAAAACCTCATAGTGCAATTCTTAAGAACGTTTTTTTTTTTATATAAATGTTCAGGTAAAGTTAATGTCAAAATATTTCCAAACTCAACCATTTTAATTTGAAAACAGTGATAAAACATTAAAAAAACATTAAGATATAGCCAAATAAAAAAACTAACAACTCTCGAAGCGCCTTAAGGTGCTCTGCACAATGCGGTAGTTAAGGAAAATAAGTAACAATAATTAGAATACTGATTTCCACTTTCATGGAGTGAGGCAGCACCAGTCTGCAAGGAAGAGAAAGTTAAATACTGTATATGTATTAAAATAGGCACATTGTTAAGTTACAGTACCACACCTTCTACAACACTGTACTGCACATACTAACACCTTCAGTAAAACACTAATGATGGGAGAACACTAAAATTATAAGGAACAGATAGGGAGTAGTACACAAGCCAGCCAATGGAGTACAAGCTGATGATTATGGTGGTGATGTGACATTACATGTTACTGGCATACGAGTTAATTTTGTGATTTAAGATAAAAGTAACTCAAATATGATGACACAAGATTGACAAAATAACAGCCAACACAATTGTACAGTATGTTAATACAGTAGTATTCACAAAACCAAGTAACAAATATTTTTTAGAATGAGCCATTGGCAATTAGATACATAGTTACATAATAGTAACTGTCGTTGCCACTATATCTAGCCTGTTAAAAAAAATTTTTTAACTGGCAAGAAAGGTCAGGATACATACAAATAGATATGGTAAAGTGTTACTACATTTATAGTAAGTCACTAAGTATTACTGTATCCAAGAATTTTATACTATATTAGTAATTTTCTGTGCATAATAATGCACTGTCATGATATTTGGATTTTTGAAGGCCCAAAGGCAATTTTATACTATACACAGTGCATATTAAAAATTCTGTAATAATTCTGTGCATGAAAATGTTAGTATAATAATATAAAATACTGTACTGTACAGTATTTAAATTAAGAAAGCCAACTAATAATACATCAAAATACAGTAACTGTACAATATACAACACACATTACCTGTAAATACTTATCAACTACAAATTAGAGTCGTACCTAATTTGTTTACAAATTCACATACCTCATGCATGATAAAATCCTCATAGTCATAATGGCACTGACACTTTGGGAGGGAGCCAAAACTAAAAAAGTCGTCTCTCTCCCAATATCGATCAAACTCCTGATAGTCATCCATCATTGCTTTTTTTCAGACAAATTGAGCAGGAAAGTAGCAGTTTGCTGTATTAAATTGGATAAAAGCAAGTTTAACAATTTCCAATTATATTTCAGATAAAGAATTGTATTCAAGCAATTACCATATAGGATTTCTTTAATGATAATTAAACTTGATAATTCCTACATTACAAACACTAATTCAAATAGACAATTAAATGGTTTTGATAAGTTTGAAATTAATATACTGTCTGCTCAATGTGCAGGGGTTGATGCTCAGTTGTCCAATTGCCTTGGATGACTGAGTGTGGATGGGTAGGTTGGTGGGTGCTGATGGCAGCAGCTTTTTGCAAGGCAGAAGATCTTGATCAGCACTATAAGGGACTTTCCTCCTCCCACTCCCACTCAACTGCTGCTCTGCCTCTGCCCTTTTTCACAACAAAGTATATACTATATGTGGCCATGTAATTTGCAGTTGCATATTTCTTCTTTAGTTACTGTTCTAAAACAGAATAAAATTATCTCATTCACCCACTTCCTGAACTGCTAGATTTAAGATCCCTCACTCACTTTTCCTCACTTTTACTTTCTTCCCCTCACTCTCACCCTCACTTTCTCTTCACTCTCACCCTCCCTCCAACTACCACATACACCCTCACCCCCCCCCCCACTACCACATGCACCCTCCCCCCCACTACCACATGCACCCTCACCCCCCCACTACCACATGCACCCTCACCCCCCACTACCACATGCACCCTCACCCCCCACTACCACATGCACCCTCCCCCCCACTACCACATGCACCCTCACCCCCCACTACCACATGCACCCTCACCCCCCACTACCACATGCACCCTCCCCCCCACTACCACATGCACCCTCACCCCCCACTACCACATGCACCTGTAAAATGTATGTACAGGTACTATATGTATGCACTGTACCAGTATATATGTGTTACAGAGGGTCCCAGTAGTACAGTCTGGTTCGTTCTCAACCCTCAATAGAGAATTCCGGGTTTGAATCCCAGGAGGCACAGAAATGGCTGGGTGCATTTCCTTTTCCCTCATGCCCCTATCCACCAAGCAGTAAATAGGTACCGAGGCATTAGTTAGTGCATTGTGGGGTTGCATCCTGGGCGGGAACAGTTCAATAGTTTGACTCTTGGGGGGGGGGGGGCTCAGTATAAGCCTAACATCTACTTTATGTATAACCTGGCTTCCTGTCCCCCCCAACACAATCAAGAATTCCGGGTTCGAATTGCAGGCGGGACAGAAATTGTTGAGAGCATTTCCTATCACCTAATGCCTCTGTTCACCTTGCAGTAAGTACTCAAGAGAGTTAGTCGGCTTGTTGTGGGGTTGCATCCTGAGCAGGGTCAGTAATTCGACCATGGGGAAAGTGGACCTCAATATAAGTCTAACATGTATTAATACACTCTGGCTGCCTGTCCCCCGACACAATGAATTATTATATACTATATGTATGTATAGTACAGTATACTGTATGTAAAGTATGTCCCTTACCAAATTTTGTACATGTGTACATCCATTACCAAATTTTGAAAGGCTTTCTTACTAGAAGTGACAGAACACCTCTCTTTCTCTTGGCATTCTTAAATACAGTATTGTAATACATAAGCAATCATTTCTTACTTAATACATATATATATATATATACATTTAATTAATTCTTTTTACTTACCTTAAAGATCATCAATATTATGGCTAACAGTACAGTTAAGTGTACAGTCCCTGGTGGCATTGTGGTAACACACTCGCCCCACAAGTAAATTGGTCAGGGTTTGAGTCTTGGCCAGAGAGGACTGACTGGGTGCCAATCCTTAATTGTTCACTCCTTTACACCCAGCAGTAATTGGGTACCTGGTTGTTAACCAATTGCATGTCCTGTTTGAGGGTAAGGTTTACCACAAGCTATGGGAAGGGAAAGTTCTTGGCCTGTTAACAGGAGTGAGAAGTTGTCTACTCCTATAACTACCGGATGTAAAAATGTATTGTACTCCTACTTGAACAGGAGATACATACTGTAAATTTCCCTCATAACTGAAAATCTGTTGTACGTGTACGTATTCCAATTTTGTCATTTTTCACTTTAATGCAAATTTTGTACAGTACAGTATTTTTTACGATAGGTCATACCTTTGCATACATTGATAAAAAATTTTGCTTTTAAATTTTGTTTTTATACATTTTGTAGATTTTTGTTTACATATTACAGTAGTACTAAAGTCATAGTCCAGTGAGAGCATGGCCTCACTACAGAAGACACCCATTATTTTCAGTTGCAACTGAATGTAATGAGTGTTTTAACAGAATGGATTCTTGTTGCATCTGGTTTGGACACTTAAGAGTTTCATTCAGGCAGGAATTCACTTGCTTGTAAACTGCTTGATCAAACTCATTAGTATCCAAGCCCAAAAATATATTTCTCTATCTTTGCCTCCATAACTATTTCCCCCCATTTTTTTTTTAAGCAAGTTCAAACACCAAACGTGTCAGTCAGCATTATTACAATCTAGCCATAATACATAACGTGTCAATATTAATGCTATAACCTATTTATCCATGTTAATTCTTCATCTTACCTGGTTTTGCTATTTCAGTGCTTTTTTCAAGTGTATAGGGAGGAGGCCTGGTCGACGACCGGGCTGCAGGGATGCTAAGTCCCGGAAGCACCTCAAGGTATACCATGCATGGTGGAGTTTTCTTAAGAGCTATTTTTGTTTATTACTATTAATCAATGCTAAAATGTGAGCATAAGTTTACTGCAGATACTTTCCATAGTAGAATGAAAGAATGGGAAGCCAAGTGCTTAAAATGTAGCTCAGACACTTGTGAAAAATAAAAGTTAAAAACATACACTGTAAAGAAACCAGCCTATGTGTGGGTACACAAGGAATTAAACTAAAGAATTGCTGATTAAATGTAAGAACTTGCTAGGCTAGGCCTAAATATATGGGGATCAGTAAATTTTAAATACCTAAACCTCATTTCTGAGGCATTGTTGCTTTTTCAAAGATACTTAGCCAAGTATAAAGATATACAGTACTTGTTATATAGATAAAAAGGGTCCCAGTAATACTGTCGAGCTCATTCTCAAATCACAATTGAGAATTCCAGGTTCGAATTCCATGCAGCACAGAAATAGTTGGGCATTTCCTTTCACCTCATGCTCCTGTCCACCTAGCAATAAATAGGTACCCAGGAGTTAGTCAACTTGTTGACCCACGATGCAACAGGGGCTGCATCCTGGGCACCCTGGGGGAAGGGGGGGGAAGCAGAGGACCTCAATATAAGCCTATCATATATTGTATGCATAAACTGGCTGCCTGTCCCCCAACACAATGAATAATATAATGCACCACACAATGCATTTTTTTTGTGCGTGTATAAATACTGGTGCAAAGACCCAAATATTTTCTTAATATTCATATATTACATATTACCAGAATTTTATGGTAACCCTACGTAACACTTGTTTATTAATCTGCATGTAAACAAATTCTGAAAATAATCTTGTGAAGTGTAATGAACGTGTCACTGTGAATGATGTGCTCGTCACTTCATTGGTAACTACTTAGGTGACCACGGAATAAACGTGAGACATACATAGTACTGTATTACAGACTCTAATGACCCTGCTTGCATGAACCCCATGCACTTCAACTCTTAGCAAACCCACATGCAACTCCCGCTAGCGGGAGTCTATGTATACTCTATGTGTTGCTACGCAAACTCTAGGTCTTATCCACTAGTGAACTGGTGTTAAGATACTAGAAATATTTATGTCAGCCAGTGTTAACCAGCAACACAATTACCATGATGCCCTGAGCAGCCACAACGTGTCCCTGTGTCAGCAACAACACGGCCAAACATCTGCTGCTGATGCTGCCCGCTGATCCGCTACACTCGCTAACAGATCCGCTACACTTGCTAACAGATTTATTTATTTATTTATTTATATATATACAAGAAGGCACATTGGGTTTGTGAGAATACATTGGATAGTACAGTATTTACATTCTTGTAAAGCCACTAGTACGCGCAGCGTTTCGGGCAGGTCCTTAATCTAGCAGATAATTTTAAGTAGGTAATTTCAATCAGAATTGATAAATGATAAAGATACATTACAAGAGAAAAATGAGATGAGATGAGAGAGATAAGTAAGTATATTAAAGCACATTGTTATATTAAAGCTCTGATTGATTACATTGACAGCTTGATTAGTAATTTAAACAAGATTAATAGACACCATACAGCAGATTGACAGCACATATAAGACAGCAATGATCACAATGGTAAAGATGTTCAGAATGAGTACATAAAAATTGGGAGACTGGGTAGCAAAAGATACAGATAAACAAGATTTATAAACACCATACAACAGATTGGCAGCACATATAAGAAAACAGCAATGATCACAATGGTAAAGATGTTCAAATTGGGAACATAAAGGTTAGGAGATTGGGTAGCAATTGATACAGTGCAATTTTAAGGCAAAAAGTGAAAAACTATGAAGATGAAATTAGGTACTTTTTAGTATTGATTTTGAATGATGTAAAAGCTCAGCTACAGATCAGCTACACTCGCCACCAAATCCCTTACACTCGCCAACAGATCCGCTACACTCGACACCAAACATGCTACATTCGACATCAGATCCGCTACACTTGACAATGAGTCCACTAAACTCAATTCTCGACAAGACACATCTTTTCTTTTGTTAACTATTTCAGAATAGCTATATCTATATATACACTTGAGAGGTATACCTCTCCTCCTATATATAAACTGAAGGCATACACGCCTAGTTTTATATAAATTAAATGTTCTTTTACAGCAAGTAAGCTTGGAGGTAGAGTAAGCTTACAGACAGCATGTCTACTATAATACAAAGTTTGCACAGTGGGCAAACTTTTGATACTCTGCTATGATTTGGGGAATGTCATCCCGGATAAAATATATGGTCACTGCTTGCATCACAAGCGGGGATGTTTCTGGCGGGGGAGAAAGAAACAATTGTGCAGCGCGTTGCGCGGGCAGTTTGGGGCCGTATAAATACGGGCGCACAACGGGGCTCCGCCTCACTCCGCCTGCCCTCGCCGCTGCCCTCGCAAAATCCCACCCTCCCCCCCTTTGCAAGCGGCTGCTTTTGTACCCCCGTCATGCTTTGCACAGATGTCCCGATTGTCTCCCCACTGCATGTGGGAAGGGGGGTGCAGCGCCGGTCCCCAAGTGTCCCGCTGTCCGCAGCTAATACTTTGCCCAGTCTAGGTGCTAGTAAGCCCTACTTGTAGTCACACCCCCTTCCCTTATCCATTAGGTCTTTTACGGCCTCTTGGCCGGGTACATTACGTGTTATGTGGTCTCTCACTTATTAGTTATTCTTTGTGTCCTGCCTGTTATATCCTAGTGTTATATAATTACTACACATTTGCACTCGGCCTTAATTCTAGTACCAGTTAACCTTTAGGTTTCTGCAGAATTAGTTTCCATGTCACTATAGGCTAAGGTCTCATACTTACTACGGGTGTACCTTTTAAGTTAAATCTAGTCCTTGGAATTGTTACTGTTAATTCTTACTTTATATATTTACTTTATATATTTACTTTATATATTTTAATATAAACGTTATATATCCCTTAAATTATATTTGAAACTTTGTATATTTACATGTTCAATATTAAGTTTTATATAATATCAACTTTGTTAAGTCTATAATATAAACCGTGTTTAATATAAACTTTATATAATTACTTACTTTATGTGAACTTTATATATTTACATGTTCTGCAGAATTTAATCTTCAATAAACTTTAACGCCCCATACTGCCAGTATCTTTCTCCCCCTGGACAGAAAATGAACATTTCTGATCGGGGAGAAAAAACAAGCCAGGAGTGGGAGGATCTTAATTTATTAAATAATGTTTACAGAGCAACTGCTGTACCACAATATAAAAGATGTCGTGTAACATGACTGAGTAGAATGCCAGTACTGCAAAGATGCAACTAAGGGAATAAGTCGTAGGACATTAACCGTGCCTAGTGCCAGCTAGCCGAAGCAATGTTGCAGTACTCGCAATCAGCTTAATACTATAATTAAAAACAATGCCAGAGGTAATTGAGTGGCACAGCCAGTACAGTATGTATAAAATATATTCTGTATACACAGAGGGCATAGAAAAGAATAGATAAGAATTTCCAGGGGTAATGATATGCTAGTGCCTAGTTTACATGTAAAGTCTGCAACCCCCAACTTGCACTACAAGTGAGCACTTGACATATGGTAAGTAGCTGCGGGCAGCCCTAGACTTGGGGATCCGGAACATTTCTAGAACATTAATGGTCGAAGAAAGGAACTATGGAACTTCTCGTCTGGGCCAATAGGCCTTCTGCAGATACTTTTGTTCTTATGTTCTTAACTATCAGGAGAAAGCGCCAAGCCATTACGACTATATAGCACTGGGAAGGGGTCAGGATAAGGATTATGGATGGGAGAGGGGAGGGGAAGGAATGGTGCCCAACCACTTGGACGGTCTGGAATTGAACGCCGACCTGCATGAAGAGAGACCGTCGCTCTACCGTCCACCCCAAGTGATTGGGTAGTTCTAAATTCTTGGATTTTTATAGTCAGCTGATGGAACATATTCCCAGGGATACCTACCAGTCTCAGTGTTGCCAGATTGGGCTACAAATAGCGAATTGGGCTACTTTTGAGAGCCACGCGCTCCCAAATTTTTAATTTCGCTACTTGCTACTTTTTGGGCTAATTTAAAAGCAAGATGTGCTAATTTGGGCTATTAATGTTAAGAATGTACGATTGCGAGTTACATGAAAGTAACTAAGCTATAAATAATTGTAATTAATAATAATTGTAAATATTAATTAATACTAAATAATATTATTTAATAAATTAGTCCCAATTCAATGCAGAGTTTTCTTCCTAGCACAGAAACGTGTAAATATAAATACAAGTAATGGCGAGAGGAATAAACTAGACAGCATACATTACATTTGAAATTAATAATGGATGAATGGTAATAAATTGGTGTATGTTTGTATGTATACCAGACAAAGTCCATTTAATGGCAGAATTTAACCATTTTGTGTAAAAACTTTTATATCTCATATTATTAATTATAATAGTAATCGAAAAAAGTCATAGTTTGTATATACAAGAGATGAAAACAGAGAGTCATGAGCTAGAGCGATGTGCTGAGTCCATAAGGAGGCCAACAGGTCGTGTAACTTTTTGCACATCCTAGTCCATGGGTTAAGGTGCACATCTGTGGTTATCCACAACATTGGTTCGATCGTGCTGTCCTGCTCTAAAGATTATATCATTGATTTATCACATTGTGTACAATATCTTTATACATTTAATATTTTTTTATGTTCGACATACAATACTGTGGTGTAAATACTTTCTAATGAAAGGATTCTAAATGGGAAATTGTAAACAACGCCACACCTTAGGGATGGCATGTGACTGAAAGCTTTATTGTACAGATTTTAATGGACAACAAGATCCACAGCATTCACCCTTTATTTGTGCACATGATAGGACATACATTTGTGCATAATTTGATGCAGGAATCCCATGGAAAAAGCACTGTTTGAATTTTTTAGTAATATTAATTTAAAATTATCAGTCTTGGAGGAATTCTGCATTATCTAGATGCCAAATTCATTGTACAGGTCACTGGCTAGATTAAAATCCCTATCTTGGACCAGGTTCCCATGTAGTACAAAATCCACTGAATTTATATTCAATATAGTATTGTATAGTGAATATTCTTTGCTTGAGCCAGTGAGCCCAACCACCTTACTGATACATCTCAGCGTAATACTGTAATGGGAAGGAGAGATACTGTATACAGTATAGTAACGGGAGGAACACGCAGTCAACAAGGTAGTACCGATAAAATCCTGATATACCATATAATTCAACATGACAAATGCACTATTGAAAGAAGATAATTATATATTATGGTAAAAGGTTTACTATGAAATACAAAAGTACATATTTAACAATTTACTGTAGAATCTGTCTTTATCCCCATGAACGCCCCTCTGATGGAGTAACCACAACTGAAACCTATTCAGGTAGCCCTATCTTAACATGCTCTTCTGATTTGTCCTCTTTCCTTTATGTCTAAGAATTATTAGCCAGCAGTAACTGGTTGGAGTTAATGTAATTTCATGATCAAAAAGATATTATGCAGTTGATGTCACCTCGAAGAAAACTATAAAATCAGTGCTAGTGACTGATAACTTTGCCTGTCATCCGATCAGGTGACAGCCTGGCTCTACTGAATAGACAGTACTGTACTGTACTCCAAAAGTCTCCCTTCCCCCATACTGACTGCCTACCATTCCACTCCCAATTCCCTTTCACTCTTCTATTTCTAACGTGGTGATCAAGTCTTCCTTTTATGTCTAATATGGAGGCTATCTACTGTACTAATGTGGTTGTCACTCGAGGATCAACTCGTATGGTACTTCATATTCCAGGATATTTCAAGCTTTGACCTTCATGCTATTGCCTTTTACACTGGCATGAATGGCATGATAATGTTATGGGACAATACAAATTTGTCCATTTGTTAAAGAAAAAAAAAAGACAAGCTGCTTACAAGAAACTTTTGGATGGGAAGTATAACAAGAATTATATAGTGCAGGCTACACAAATTAAAAGATTAACAAACCAAGCCATTTTGTAACTCATGCACATCATCAAATGTTGGCACTGTTCCATATTGCACATCATAATACAAACCTGGCACCATTAGCTAGTTTATTAAAACTAAAATTGTCACTGTCATTCAGCAGTACAATTTTAATACAAGTATGGTGAGGCAATTATACATTTCCATTCAACCAAAAACAATCTATAATATAGAACTGTTTATATATTGGACCATGGAGGTGTCATTGGCTGTGGGTTTTGAAGGTAGGACATCACAACTGCAGAAATGGACAACCTGAAATGTTAATATAATTAGTAAATTATTTGTGACAAGCAAATAAAAGTATATTTGTTTAATTATGATAATTTACTTTGAAAATCAGAACTATTAGCCAGTAACAATGGGTTGGATTAATGTAATTTAAATTACATTCAATAACAAAAGACAATTATGCAAGTGTTGTCACCCTTAGGAAAATCATGAAGTCAATGCTATAGTGACTGACAAGTAAGCTCAGAAAACTACTGACAGGGCTCTCCCAAAAATAACAAATCAGAGCAAGAGAGATTGTTGAAACACAGGGAATACAGAGGACATACTCAGCACACAAACACAATAAAGTACATAAATTATTGGGACCATTTGAAGCTCCCAAAATGTACTCTGGAAAGGAGACAAGAGAGGTATCATGTACTGTATACATGGACTGAACTCCAAGTCCAAAATTTGCACAGTATTATAACATAGTGGAGCGAACAATATGGTAGGAAATGCAGAATAGCGCAAGTGAAGAAAAAATGTGCCACAGAAACAGTCATAGAACACTATGAATATCCAGGTCCAAAATTTGCACATTATAATAACAGATGCTATACCGATGATGATACTTTTCAAAACGCTTGTGCTCTCTAGAGTGGAGTACTGCTGCACAATGACAGCCCCTTTCAAAGCTGGAGAAATTGCTGACCTGGAGAGTGTGCAGAGATCCTTTACTGCTAGAATCCACTCAGTAAAACATCTAAACTATTGGGACCGACTAAAGAGCCTAAATCTGTACTCCCTTGAGCGCAGGCGGGAGAGATACATAATAATTTACACGTGGAAAATATTAGAGGGGCTGGTCCCAAACCTGCACACAGAAATAACATCACATGAGACCAGAAGACATGGAAGGATGTGCAGAATACCCCCGTTGAAAAGCGGAGGTGCAACAAGTACTCCGAGAGAGAACTCTATCAACATCAGAGGCCCGAGACTGTTCAACACGCTTCCGCTACACATAAGGGGCATAACTGGCCGACCCCTCACAGTGTTCAAGAGAGAACTGGATAAGCACCTCCAAAGGATACCTGATCAACCAGGCTGTGACTCATACGTCAGGCTGCGAGCAGCCGCGTCCAACAGCCTGGTTGATCAGTTCAGCAACCAAGAGGCCTGGTCGACGACCGGGCCGCGGGGACGCTAAGCCCCGGAAGCACCTCAAGGTAACCTCAAGGTAAGGTAAGGTAGTGGAGCGAACAATATGGTAGGAAATGCAGAATAGCCCAAGTGAAGAATAAAGGTGCCACAGGAACAATCATAGAACACTGTATGAATATCAAAGGACCACCCCTCCTTAATATCCTCACAGCAAATAAAATAAGTATGGCTGGAACAAAAGTATTTCTTCAAGAAAAAATTAGAGTTTCCTGCAAGAAGTGCTGGACTAACTAGATTGTAAGTGGGAATATGGCCCTGCAGGCCACTCCAAGCAACAGTCTACTGGACCAAGATCTTGCACGTCATGCCTGGCCCAGGCCAGGCTTGGAGAAAAGAAATCCCAGAACCCCCTTATCCAGGTACAAATCCAGATCCAGGTAATGAAATGCCCTTTTCAGGCATGTAGTCAATCGCTCACCTCCCAGTCCTGTTCTCTTCCTTATAGAATATTTGGGGGTTCCATTTGGCTCAACGAGCGGGGATGGCAGGCTAGCTGGGACTTTAGGTGACCTGACCCACCATATGATGGTGGTCAGGCACATCATGGTTCAACCTGTCCTCTTGAAAATAACGTCGCTTTTCGTTCGATTGCATGCTATATCCAAAAATGAACGTAATTTGAAATGAAATTGGCTCACGAAAGTGACATACTGTCGCGTTTTCTCTAAGTCCTCTGGCTTACTTGGAAAGGTTAGGAGAGGAAACTTTCATTTAACGTTTTTCATAGCTTTTGAAACTTGAGGACAATTTCCTGCCCTCCTAACCTACGAGAGGACCCTTAACTTACTGTTTTGAAACAAAATCCAAAATTTATTTTAATTTTTTATTTTTAAATTACGTCCATTTTCGGCCATATGGGCAAACGACCAAATTCAGACGTAATTTGTAAGAGGACAGGTTGCACAGTTAGGGTATTTACCCCGTCGCAATGTTTATTTGCCTTAGTACACTAGGTTTTGGCCTTGTGTAAAGTAAAGTATATGTTAAAATGTGACATGCTATGAGGACAGGTTGTACCTTTATGGGTTTAGTAATATACAAATTTCAGAAGAAAACAAGATAAACCTTACATGAAGCTGCTGAGCATTTGTTTCGTATCGTCATTGACTCTCGAGTTGGCAAAGCTGATGCAGGAGCAGTATAGCGCAACCCAAGCACACCACTTCAACTGCAAGTAAGAAATAATGAGTTCACTATAGAGTATCATTTATAACAACAATGTCTAAAATTTCTATAATCATAGTTTTAATAATACAGTATTTGGAGGATTAAAATTCATAAAGTGAGTAGAAATCACATTCCTCAATATAAGTATTATAAGATTAAAACCCTAAATAAGAAAATGATCCAAGATAAAGTCTGATATTATTTACTTAAAACATGTACTGTACTATATATGTGAAAATTAAGCATTGAATACTGTATAATTAAACATCTTTTTCTGGTAGGCCCTTGATTTACCCATCTTCCACCAGATGACAGCCCTGAGGTTACCTGAGGTTTCAATCAACTTGCCTAAAAGGTCAACACTTCAAAAACGAAGGGTGAACAGGAGCACTGTCCAGAGCGATCGATGCACTAGAACCCCTACCCCAGCCAGGAACCAGGAGATATGGATCTACACATGGCCCAAAGCTGGATCCGAAGAACTCAACTGAAGCAGACTGAGGCTAAAATACTGCACTGCCAGCTATCAAAGATTGATCTACCTTCCCTTCCCGCCCAACCACTTGGGCTAGACAGTAGAGTGAAGGCCCATTTTTTTGCAAGCCGGTTTTCAATCCCCGACTGCCCAAGTGGTTGGGCACAATTTCGTCCCCATGTCCCATCAAAAATCCTTATATTGATCCCTTCCAAATGTTATATAGTTATAATGATTTAGTGATTTCTCCTAATAATTCCCTTCCCTTCCCTTTCCCTCCAGAAAGTAGAAAGGGTGTAAAAAGAGAGGCAAACCGCAAGGAATACAACTAAGAAGATTCCTGATGATCTAGAACTGCACGCTGGAAAGCACGACAGGCCGCATATAGTGTAAATATGCAACCACATCCCACAGCAGCAGCTCAAACAACTAGAGCAATTCTATCAAGGCAATCTTTGAAGACAACACAAATGGTGAAACCAGCTGGGAAGAACCCTGCTCTAAACATAATTACACCTGATCAACCAGGCTGTGACTCATACGTCAGGCTGCGAGCAGCCGCATCCAACAGCCTGGTTGATCAGTCCGGCAACCAGGAGGCCTGGTCGACGACCGGGCCACGGGGACGCTAAGCCCCGGAAGCACCTCAAGGTAACACTGAGAAGAGCTCCAGAGTTGCACAAAAATGGAGACCCTATGCCAAATGGATCTAAAATTTGTGGTCCAACATGATCTATTACAGTATGTACTTATCATTTTGACAATGGCATATGATAGAGCAATCATTGGCAAACAATTCCATTTAAAAATCATAATTACAGTATATGACAATTATTGGTGGTCCCAACATAACATAATGACCAGGATTTACACAAACTCAACCATTCTTGACATAAATCCCAGTAAATTGAGGGTACCGGTAGTATAGTCGAGTTCGTTCTTGACTCGCAATCTAGAATTCTGGGTTCAAATCCCAGGCAAGATAGAAATGGCGGGTGTGTATCCTATCACCTAATGTACCTGTTCACCTAGCAGGAAATAGGTACCCAAAAGTCAGTCAGCTTATTGTGGGGTTGCATACTGGGGAGGGTCAGTAATTAGACCCTAGGGATAGGGGGGAAAGGGGGGGGGGAACCTGGATACAAACCTAACATGTACTGTATGTATAACCTGGCTGCCAGTCCTCCAACACAATGAATTATTATTATTAATAAATTATTCGCAAAAAATTCTTTTATGATGCGTCTTGATTATGGCATATGATACTGATCACGGATAATTTGGTATTAAAATTATAGATGTACACACACACAACTTTATTGAAACCAAACATTCAAAAGGAGAGAACTTTTTCACCAAGCTTGAGAGAGGAAATGAGGAAGGGATAGTCTCACACCCTCCCTCCCTCTTCCCCCATGCCCAGCATTCAGCCGACTGCTGTTGCTTTGTCACACTTTTGGCTCACTTCACGCTCATGCCATAAATTTTTCAGTAAAGTGAAAATGTATTTTGACTTAATTACAATCTTCGGCACAATAATTACCGAATAATGGACATCCATGTTAGTCACAAGGGTTGAGTTGACGGTTCTCCAACCTCCTATCAATTAAAAAACTAGAAAGATCAGACCTATGTGACAGGTATTGAAGTATTATTAGTGTGACTCCAACTGTACACACAGAAGATGATGCAAGGCACCAACATGGCACACGAGTCAGAATCAGACATAACACACACTAAAATACCCAGCAACAGGCCTGGCCACGTGGACCTAGTCCCAAGCAGTACTGATGTAATGGCAACTCAAAAGGAGAAGCCCTGACTAGGACAACACCCAGAATCTTGAAAAATATTACTGGTGGGAATGGGTAATACAAACTAGCTACAAGGCAGAGAGTTTAGAAACTAAATCAGAATGAATGAACAGCTAAGGGCACACAAGATGGGTGCCTTAAACT
The DNA here is from genome assembly GCF_040958095.1 of Procambarus clarkii. NCBI lineage: Eukaryota > Metazoa > Arthropoda > Malacostraca > Decapoda > Cambaridae > Procambarus > Procambarus clarkii. The sequence continues at coordinate 27,151,109 of NC_091165.1, read as the reverse complement.
GACAAGTGAAGCATGAATATAAACAATACAAAAAGCATGGCTCCCACAGAAAATGTTCCCATGAATGCCAACATCACTTACATACAATATACAGAAGTTCATAAAATATGAGTTGAAAACAAAAAAAACTGAGCAAGCTAGTGCCAGGATGAATAGGGATGATAGTGGTAGACAATAGGGATGATACCGTGGGCTTCAGAACAGACCCTATAATGCCAGAAACCCAAAACTTACTCTCATCATTAGACCACACATGCTGAAGATCATGCCTAGTACATTCATGTAGTCAGTAGTTGGATCTTCACCAGGGGCCCCTGGAGTCCCTCCCTTGTGCTGATGGTTTGTACCTGTCAATGGTCAAATTACATTATATTGCAGTTGGTATGTATAAAAATGTAATATTAATGTATTATTATTATTACTGTATCAGTAAGGTGTTATTGATCAAATAAGTAAGTAATCAGTAAGTAATCAATAAGTAACATTAAAGCATGAGTGAGAAGGCAAATAAAATGAATTCAATAAACACAGGTTTTATAATTCTCTTTGCAAGAAGTGATTAGTTATGGAAAATCAGGAGGGAAGATGAGAGAACATATTACAAATACAAACAACAATGAAGTTCAATAATTACTGTACACAAACCCTCACAAAAGTAACATTATTTGAAAAAAAAATACAGCACTGAATGTAATGAAACACCATTTTCTGGGTGAGCCCAGAGGCTCCCTGGAGCCTACAAGGCTCTCCACAGAAAAGATTTTGAAAAGTTTTTTACTTGTATCGTACTTAAGTATGATTTCCCATTGGGACAAAGCCAGTTAGGTTTATCAAGGTCCCCTCTAGGCCAACTACTAGTCTTTTCCAAGATGCAACCAACAATAGTTGCCCAACTCCTAGGTACTTATTTACCGCTAGGTGAACACAGGCATCGGGCAAAAGCAAACGTGCCAAACGTCCCTGTCCTGCGGCAGAAATCAATCCCGAACGTTTCAATTGTGAGCTGACTGTGTTGATCACTACACTACAGTATTTTGAGGTTATCTTGAGACGATTTCGGGGCTTAGCGTCCCCGTGGCCCAATCCTCGACCAGGCCTCCTTTTTGTTACACCCCCCCAGGAAGCAGCCAGTAGCAGCTGTCTAACTCTCAGGTACTTATTTACTGCTAGGTAACAGGGGCATCAGGGTGAAAGAAACTCTGCCCATTTGTTTCCACCTCCACTGGGGATCAAACCCGGAACCTTAGGAAAACAAATCCGGAGCGCTGTCCACTCAGCCGTTAGGCCCCCCCCTGACACTACAATATTATTCACTACAATGGGTTATTTGTACAAATGAATCGCCATTATCTGTACATTCTTGTAAAGCCACTAACAGGCATAGCATTTTAGGCAAATCTTAAAGCTAACGCAAAAATTGCAGTGAATTTTAAATTATTGTACAAGGGAAACAGTTAATCTTAAGAGAACAAATCTACAAGGGGCCGTGACGAGGATTCGAACTTGCGTCCAAGAGCATCCCAGACGCTGCCTTAATCGACTGAGCTACGACATGGTATAAGAATTGCAACCAGAAATTCTTCTGAATTTACTTGGATCCTGCAGCCTCTCCGAGAGACAAACCAGGATTTTACACAACTCCCCCCATGCACTCGAGCTATGTCAATAGGCCGTTCTACCTCTTCGCCCTTACTTCATTATACACAGAAATCACAATAGCGTGACATCTAAGCTAAGCTAATTGTTAAGCGAGAGGTAAGGTAGTAATAAGGGTGATGAGAAATTATGTTGATGGAGTGCATTTGTAGATAGTACAGCACTAGATGAGTAATTAGCACAATGTGGGATACTAAAGTGAAGACATTGGGTTAGGAAATTCCACACATTTGGTCTCTCTATATAGAGACCTGCATAGAGAATCTTAGAGATATTTCAGCAGTGATGTTCATGCAGAACATCACAAACATTCTTATTTCATACAATTCGGAAGTTTAAAATCTGAGTTAGTATTAAGGAACAGAGCTTTGCAAGTGTTTATAATGTGAAGAGAATGAAGAGTACGGATTAAATGTTTAGTATGTCCAGGGGTTTGAGCAAAGAGGCTGTATGTTGTCTGAAAACAGAATTTATTATAGTTGAGGGTATCACAGTGTAATCAACTCTCATACCAGGAACAGTTGAGGGCTACAGCACTAACAACACTTCAAACCAGACAGGCAAATGAGGGGACTTTGGACAAGCTTTTCTGTTCTCGTCGAGGCCACTAATACGTTAGTGGCCCTCAGGTAAAGTCAGGTAAAAATCGGTTGCCTTCCCCCTTGACTCCCAATTGGGGATCCTGGGTTCAATTCCCAGTCAGGACAGATATGGCTGGGCACATTTCCTTTCACCTAATTCTTCTGTTCACCTAGCAGTAAACAGGTACTCGGAAATTAAACAACTGTTGTGGGTAGGATGATATAAATACTGTACTTTGTAAAGAAAACCAGATACAGTACTGTAATAACAAAATATATTTAAATTAAGATTATAGTGCATTTTAAAATCTGGTTATGTGGTCGCTGATGGAGAGTTTCCATAAATACGTAACTAACATGAAACTGGCCGCTAACAGTTTCATGTCAATGGCTGCTTCGGCCAGCTGCATTTAGTTCAATAAACATTTCTGTATATTACCTGTTGATGGTTTTAACAGTTCTTCACACACAGCCTGGCCTTTATACGGGTCATGAAAGGTCTACCAGAACCTAGTGAGTTACTTGAAACACCTAACATTTTTATGCAAACTTTGTGCAAAATTATTAATTACTACTATACACTGATAACACAACTGTTGTTTTCCAATAGTTGTGTTAGTCCTACATTGCTTTTTTATCACTAGTAAAACGGTCTGTAATAATGTGTCACTCTGTACACATGACTGTTCACCAATGGATTGGAAAATTTACCTAACCTTACCCAGGCTAACTCAAACCAACCAAGCCTAACACAGCCTAATCTTGGCTAATACATCCTAACGTATCAAACTTTATGGATGGTACTTTTTGGACATGAAATAATTCGACGATGCTCGTTTTCCCGTTTGTTAAAACCGTATACACTATACTGTTATGGTAGGATGTATTAGCTTAGGTTAAGCTGTACTGGACTCCATTGGTTTGGGTTAGGTTGATTCTTGGTTCGGTTAGTTTAGGTTGGGTTGAGCTAGGTTATCTTGAGATGATTTCGGGGCTTAGCGTCCCCGCGGCCCGGTCCTCGATCAGGCCTCCTTTTTTGTTACACCCCCACCAGGAAGCAGCCCGTAGCAACTGTCTAACTCCCAGGTACCTATTTACTGCTAGGTAACAGGGGCATCAGGATGAAAAACATTTTGCCCATTTGTCTCTGCCTTCACCGGGGATCGAACCCGGAAACCCTAGGTTAGATAGGTTTTAACATTTGTTTGCGAGTCATCGTGTATGTGGTATGACTTATCTGATTTAATATGGTCTTATCTGTCAAAACTAAAAATTAAGTAAAAATCTTATATACCTTCTTGTATATAAATAAATAAATGAGCTTTGTTTAACCCTCGCCATTTCTTTTCAAACTCCAAACAAAATGGGAGTAAAAAATCATTTCAACAAGGCTAGTTTTCTGATAAAACTGTACTACTAAGTTAGACTTTGTTATGTTATATGGATTAGGTTGTTTTATCATTAATCATTATCGTTTTAAGTCTGCTAACTAAGCATCTTGTATACGTAATGACCTATACCCCCTACAGCAAAAATACCGAACTATAATACCCTAAATCCCACCCATATAGGTGTACAGACAAGTAATTCTTTAAACATCATGCCAAAGCATTGTACAGAGACAAGAAAACCCATGCCTATATAAGAACGAATTGTCCATATGATGACCTACTAACTTCCTCCCCCACACACACACACAGATCCTCATCATTACACAATAATAACATCTTGCACTACAATTTCCCCCCTACATTCACTTACCTAACAATCTTATCCACTCTCCGTGGGTCAGAGCTGTTGTTTGACGTCTGCATTTTGAGTGGGAATGTTGCTGGCGAGCTGCTCCTGTATGTCGTCTGCTGGTCCACAACAGTGCTGGTGGAGGCCGAGGGTTCCGGGCCACGGGGACCTCGGTTGCCAGATCCAAACTGCGGTAAGTACCGAATTTGTAATAAGAGTAATATATATATATTATATATAATGTATATATTGTTAAATATGACCGAAAAGGTAAGATTAATAATTCTACCACGAATTTTCTCAATATTTCTTATGTTTCTTTTTTACTGTGGATGGTAATTGAAAAATCAATTCTCCAAAATTCATTTTTATTTCTAGTCTGACGCGAGGCTTGAACGCGTTTCGTAATAACTTGTTACATTTTCAGAGACTTTAGTTTACACACAACTGTAACCTGAGAACACTAAACAGTTTTACTTATGCTAACATTAAACAGCTTGTCTTATATACTCGCATTTGGGTGAGGTGATGTGTTGCAACAGTTTTGGAAGAGGTGAACAAACTTTTGACCAACGCAGAACACAGAACAATGGGTATAAATTGGATAAATGAGAGGGAAGAATGGAAGTAACTGCAAAGGGCCTATTGACCCATACTTCCTCTTGATGCTTCTATATTGGTACGGAGTCTTGAAGTGGGTAGAATATAGTTGTGCATCAATTGGCTGTTGATTGCTGGTGTTGACTTCTTGATGTGTAGTGCCTCACAGATGTCAAGCTGCCTGCTATCGCTGTATCTATCGATGATTTCTGTGTTGTTTGTTAAGACTTCTCTGGTGATGGCCTGGTTGTGGGAAGAGATATGTTTCTTAATGGAGCCCTGTTGCTTATGCATTGTTAATCGCCTGGAAAGAGATGTTGTTGTCTTGCCTATATACTGAGTTCTTTGAGGCTTACAGTCCCCAAGTGGGCATTCGAAGGTATAGACGACGTTAGTCTCCTTTAAGGCGTTCTGCTTTGTGTCAGGAGAGTTTTTCATGAGTAGGTTGGCTGTTTTTTTGGTTTTATAGTAAATTGTCAATTGTATCTTCTGATTTTTGTCTGTAGGGATAACGTTCCTATTAACAATATCTTTCAGGACCCTTTCCTCCATTTTATGAGCTGTGGAAAAGAAGTTCCTGTAAAATAGTCTAATAGGGGTACAGGTGTTGTGTTAGTTGACTCTTCAGAGGTTGCATGGTGTTTCACCTTCCTTTTTATGATGTCTTCAACGAAACCATTGGAGAAGCCGTTGTTGCCTAGGACCTGCCTTACCCTACAGAGTTCTTCATCGACTTGCTTCCATCCTGAGCTGTGGCTTAGAGCACGGTCGACATAAGCGTAGACAACATTCCCCTTGTACTTGTCTGGGCAGCCAACCCTATGCCCTACCAAGAACCCACCCGAAGCCGGACAGACACCCACCTGGAGCCCGAACAGTCACCCACCCGGAGCCCGCCAGCTGAGTGAACCGGGGCCCGCCAGTTGAATGAACTGGAACCCATCAGTTGAGTACCTGGAGCCTGCCCCGAGCCCGACCAAGAACCCACCCAGAGCCCTACCGAGAACCCACCCTGAGCCCGACCAAGAACCTACCCCGAGCCCTACAGAGGTACCCCAAGCCCGAGAGCCCACCCCGAGCTTGACAACCGAGAGCCAACCCTAAGCCCTACCAAGAACCCACCCTCAAGCCCTACCAAGAACCCAGCCCCAAGACCTACCAAGAACCCAGCCCCAAGACCTACCAAGAACCCACCCGAAGCCGGACAGACACCCACCTGGAACCCGAACAGTCAAACACCCAGAGCCCATCAGTTTAGTAAACCGGAGCCCGCCAGTTGAGTGAACCGGAGCCCGCCAGTTGAGTGAACTGGAACCCATCAGTTGAGTACCTGGAGCCCGCCCCGAGCCCTACCGAGAACCCATCCCGATCCCTACAGAGAACCCACCCCGAGCCCGACCAACAACCTACCCCAAGCCCTACAAAGGTTCCCCAAGCCCGAGAGCCCAACCCAAACCCGAAAGAGCCCACCCCGAGCCTGACCGGGAGTCAACCCTAAGCCCTACCAAGACCCCACCCCAAGCCCTACCAAGACCCCACCCCCAAGCCCTACCAAGACCCCACCCCCAAGCCCTACCAAGACCCCACCCCAAGCCCTACCAAGACCCCACCCCCAAGCCCTACCAAGACCCCACCCCAAGCCCTACCAAGACCCCACCCCAAGCCCTACCAAGACCCCACCCCCAAGCCCTACCAAGACCCCACCCCAAGCCCTACCAAGACCCCACCCCCAAGCCCTACCAAGACCCCACCCCCAAGCCCTACCAAGACCCCACCCCCAAGCCCTACCAAGACCCCACCCCAAGCCCTACCAAGACCCCACCCCCAAGACCCCACCCCCAAGCCCTACCAAGAACCCACCCCCAAGCCCTACCAAGAACTCACCCCCAAGCCCTACCAAGAACCCACCCCCAAGCCCTACCAAGAACCCACCCGAAGCCGGACAGACACCCACCTGGAGCCCGAACAGTCACCCACCCGGAGCCCGACCAGTCAAACACCCGGAGCCCGCCAGTTTAGTAAACCGGAGCCCGCCAGTTGAGTGAACCGGAGCCCGCCAGTTGAGTGAACTGGAACCCGTCAGTTGAGTACCTGGAGCCCGCCCCGAGCCCTACCGAGAACCCATCCTGATCCCTACAGAGAACCTGCCCTGAGCCCTACCAAGAACCCACCCCGAGCCCTACAGAGAACCCACCCTGAGCCCGACCAAGAACCTACCCCGAGCCGTACAGAGGTTCCCCAAGCCCGAGAGCCTATCCCGATCCCGAAAGAGCCCACCCCGAGCCTGACCGGGAGCCAACCCCAAACCCTACTAAGAACCCACCCCCAAGCCCTACCAAGAACCCACCCCCAAGCCCTACCAAGAACCCACCCCCAAGCCCTACCAAGAACCCACCCCCAAGCCCTACCAAGAACCCACCCCCAAGCCCTACCAAGAACCCACCCCCAAGCCCTACCAAGAACCCACCCCAAGCCCTACCAAGAACCCACCCGAAGCCGGACAGACACCCACCTGGAGCCCGAACAGTCACCCACCCGGAGCCCGACCAGTCAAACACCCGGAGCCCGCCAGTTTAGTAAACCGGAGCCCGCCAGTTGAGTGAACCGGAGCCCGCCAGTTGAGTGAACTGGAACCCGTCAGTTGAGTACCTGGAGCCCGCCCCGAGCCCTACCGAGAACCCACGCTGAGCCCGACCAAGAACCTACCCCGAGCCCTACAGAGGTTCCCCAAGCCCGAGAGCCTACCGAGAACCCACCCCCCAAGCCCTACCGAGAACCCACCCCCCAAGCCCTACCGAGAACCCACCCCCCAAGCCCTACCGAGAACCCACCCCCCAAGCCCTACCAAAACCCACCCCTAAGCCCTACCAAGAACCCAGCCCTAATACCTACCAAGAACCCACCCCAAGCCCTACCAAGAACCCACCCGAAGCTGGACAGACACCCACCTGGAGCCCGAACAGTCACCCACCCGGAGCCCGACCAGTCAAACACCCGGAGCCCGCCAGTTTAGTAAACCGGAGCCCGCCAGTTGAGTGAACCGGAGCCCGCCAGTTGAGTGAACTGGAACCCGTCAGTTGAGTACCTGGAGCCCGCCCCGAGCCCTACCGAGAACCCACCCTGAGCCCGACCAAGAACCTACCCCGAGCCCTACAGAGGTTCCCCAAGCCCGAGAGCCTATCCCGATCCCGAAAGAGCCCACCCCGACCCCTACCGAGAACCCACCCCCCAAGCCCTACCGAGAACCCACCCCCCCCAAGCCCTACCGAGAACCTACCCCCCCAAGCCCTACCGAGAACCCACCCCCCCAAGCCCTACCGAGAACCCCCCACCCAAGCCCTACCGAGAACCCCCCCCCCAAGCCCTACCGAGAACCCACCCCCCACAAGCCCTACCGAGAACCCACCCCCCCAAGCCCTACCGAGAACCCACCCCGCCAAGCCCTACCGAGAACTCACTCCCCCAAGCCCTACCGAGAACCCACCCCCCCAAGCCCTACCGAGAACCCACCCTCCCAAACCCTACCGAGAACCCACCCCCCAAAACCCTACCGAGAACCCACCCCCCAAGCCCTACCGAGAACCCAGCCCAAAGCCCTACCGAGAACCCAGCCCCAATACCTACCAAGAACCCACCCCAAGCCCTACCAAGAACCCACCCGAAGCTGGACAGACACCCACCTGGAGCCCAAACAGTCACCCACCCGGAGCCCGACCAGTCAAACACCCGGAGCCCGCCAGTTTAGTAAACCGGAGCCCGCCAGCTGAGTGAACCGGAGCCCGCCAGTTGAGTGAACTGGAACCCGTCAGTTGAGTACCTGGAGCCTGCCCCGAGCCCTACCGAGAACCCACCCTGAGCCCGACCAAGAACCTACCCCGAGCCCTACAGAGGTTCCCCAAGCCCGAGAGCCTATCCCGATCCCGAAAGAGCCCACCCCGAGCCTGACCGGGAGCCAACCCCAAACCCTACCAAGAACCCACCCCCCAGCCCTACCAAGAACCCACCCCCAAACCCTACCAAGAACCCACCCCCAAGCCCTACCAAGAACCCAGCCCTAATACCTAACAAGAACCCACCCCAAGCCCTACCAATAACCCACCCGAAGCTGGACAGACACCCACCTGGAGCCCGAACAGTCACCCACCCGGAGCCCGACCAGTCAAACACCCGGAGCCCGCCAGTTTAGTAAACCGGAGCCCGCCAGTTGAGTGAACCGGAGCCCGCCAGTTGAGTGAACTGGAACCCGTCAGTTGAGTACCTGGAGCCCGCCCCGAGCCCTACCGAGAACCCACGCTGAGCCCGACCAAGAACCTACCCCGAGCCCTACAGAGGTTCCCCAAGCCCGAGAGCCTACCGAGAACCCACCCCCCAAGCCCTACCGAGAACCCACCCCCCAAGCCCTACCGAGAACCCACCCCCCAAGCCCTACCGAGAACCCACCCCCCAAGCCCTACCAAAACCCACCCCTAAGCCCTACCAAGAACCCAGCCCTAATACCTACCAAGAACCCACCCCAAGCCCTACCAAGAACCCACCCGAAGCTGGACAGACACCCACCTGGAGCCCGAACAGTCACCCACCCGGAGCCCGACCAGTCAAACACCCGGAGCCCGCCAGTTTAGTAAACCGGAGCCCGCCAGTTGAGTGAACCGGAGCCCGCCAGTTGAGTGAACTGGAACCCGTCAGTTGAGTACCTGGAGCCCGCCCCGAGCCCTACCGAGAACCCACCCTGAGCCCGACCAAGAACCTACCCCGAGCCCTACAGAGGTTCCCCAAGCCCGAGAGCCTATCCCGATCCCGAAAGAGCCCACCCCGACCCCTACCGAGAACCCACCCCCCAAGCCCTACCGAGAACCCACCCCCCCCAAGCCCTACCGAGAACCTACCCCCCCAAGCCCTACCGAGAACCCACCCCCCCAAGCCCTACCGAGAACCCCCCACCCAAGCCCTACCGAGAACCCCCCCCCCCAAGCCCTACCGAGAACCCACCCCCCACAAGCCCTACCGAGAACCCACCCCCCCAAGCCCTACCGAGAACCCACCCCGCCAAGCCCTACCGAGAACTCACTCCCCCAAGCCCTACCGAGAACCCACCCCCCCAAGCCCTACCGAGAACCCACCCTCCCAAACCCTACCGAGAACCCACCCCCCAAAACCCTACCGAGAACCCACCCCCCAAGCCCTACCGAGAACCCAGCCCAAAGCCCTACCGAGAACCCAGCCCCAATACCTACCAAGAACCCACCCCAAGCCCTACCAAGAACCCACCCGAAGCTGGACAGACACCCACCTGGAGCCCAAACAGTCACCCACCCGGAGCCCGACCAGTCAAACACCCGGAGCCCGCCAGTTTAGTAAACCGGAGCCCGCCAGCTGAGTGAACCGGAGCCCGCCAGTTGAGTGAACTGGAACCCGTCAGTTGAGTACCTGGAGCCTGCCCCGAGCCCTACCGAGAACCCACCCTGAGCCCGACCAAGAACCTACCCCGAGCCCTACAGAGGTTCCCCAAGCCCGAGAGCCTATCCCGATCCCGAAAGAGCCCACCCCGAGCCTGACCGGGAGCCAACCCCAAACCCTACCAAGAACCCACCCCCAAGCCCTACCAAGAACCCACCCCCAAACCCTACCAAGAACCCACCCCCAAGCCCTACCAAGAACCCAGCCCTAATACCTAACAAGAACCCACCCCAAGCCCTACCAATAACCCACCCGAAGCTGGACAGACACCCACCTGGAGCCCGAACAGTCACCCACCCGGAGCCCGACCAGTCAAACACCCGGAGCCCGCCAGTTTAGTAAACCGGAGCCCGCCAGTTGAGTGAACCGGAGCCCGCCAGTTGAGTGAACTGGAACCCGTCAGTTGAGTACCTGGAGCCTGCCCCGAGCCCTACCGAGAACCCACCCTGAGCCCGACCAAGAACCTACCCCGAGCCCTACAGAGGTTCCCCAAGCCCGAGAGCCTATCCCGATCCCGAAAGAGCCCACCCCGACCCCTACCGAGAACCCACCCCCCAAGCCCTACCGAGAACCCACCCCCCCAAGCCCTACCGAGCACCTACCCCCCCAAGCCCTACCGAGAACCCACCCCCCCCCAAGCCCTACCGAGAACCCACCCCCCCCCAAGCCCTACCGAGAACCCACCCCCCCCAAGCCCTACCGAGAACCCCCCCCCAAGCCCTACCGAGAACCCACCCCCCACAAGCCCTACCGAGAACCCACCCCCCCAAGCCCTACCGAGAACCCACACCGCCAAGCCCTACCGAGAACTCACTCCCCTAAGCCCTACCGAGAACCCACCCCCCCGAGCCCTACCGAGAACCACCCCCCAAACCCTACCGAGAACCCACCCCCCCAAACCCTACCGAGAACCCACCCCCCAAGCCCTACCGAGAACCCAGCCCAAAAGCCCTACCGAGAACCCAGCCCCAATACCTACCAAGAACCCACCCCAAGCCCTACCAAGGACCCACCCGAAGCCGGACAGACACCCACCTGGAGCCCGAACAGTCACCCACCCGGAGCCCGACCAGTCAAACACCCGGAGCCCGCCAGTTTAGTAAACCGGAGCCCGCCAGCTGAGTGAACCGGAGCCCGCCAGTTGAGTGAACTGGAACCCGTCAGTTGAGTACCTGGAGCCTGCCCCGAGCCCTACCGAGAACCCACCCTGAGCCCGACCAAGAACCTACCCCGAGCCCTACAGAGGTTCCCCAAGCCCGAGAGCCTATCCCGATCCCGAAAGAGCCCACCCCGAGCCTGACCGGGAGCCAACCCCAAACCCTACCAAGAACCCACCCCCAAGCCCTACCAAGAACCCACCCCCAAGCCATACCAAGAACCCTGCCCTAATACCTACCAAGAACCCACCCCAAGCCCTACCAAGAACCCACCCGAAGCTGGACAGACACCCACCTGGAGCCCGAACAGTCACCCACCCGGAGCCCGACCAGTCAAACACCCGGAGCCCGCCAGTTTAGTAAACCGGAGCCCGCCAGTTGAGTGAACCGGAGCCCGCCAGTTGAGTGAACTGGAACCCGTCAGTTGAGTACCTGGAGCCCGCCCCGAGCCCTACCGAGAACCCACCCTGAGCCCGACCAAGAACCTACCCCGAGCCCTACAGAGGTTCCCCAAGCCCGAGAGCCTATCCCGATCCCGAAAGAGCCCACCCCGAGCCTGACCGGGAGCCAACCCCAAACCCTACCAAGAACCCACCCCCAAGCCCTACCAAGAACCCACCCCAAGCCCTACCAAGAACCCACCCCCAAGCCCTACCAAGAACCCAGCCCTAATACCTAACAAGAACCCACCCCAAGCCCTACCAATAACCCACCCGAAGCTGGACAGACACCCACCTGGAGCCCGAACAGTCACCCACCCGGAGCCCGACCAGTCAAACACCCGGAGCCCGCCAGTTTAGTAAACCGGAGCCCGCCAGTTGAGTGAACCGGAGCCCGCCAGTTGAGTGAACTGGAACCCGTCAGTTGAGTACCTGGAGCCAGCCCCGAGCCCTACCGAGAACCCACCCTGAGCCCGACCAAGAACCTACCCCGAGCCCTACAGAGGTTCCTTAAACCCGAGAGCCTATCCCGATCCCGAAAGAGCCCACCCCGACCCCTACCGAGAACCCACCCCCCAAGCCCTACCGAGAACCCACCCCCCCAAGCCCTACCGAGAACCCACCCCCCAAGCCCTACCGAGAACCCACCCCCCCAAGCCCTACCGAGAACCCACCCCCCCAAGCCCTACCGAGAACCCACCCCCCCAAGCCCTACCGAGAACCCACCCCCCCAAGCCCTACCGAGAACCCACCCCCCCAAGCCCTACCGAGAACCCACCCCCCCAAGCCCTACCGAGAACCCACCCCCCCAAGCCCTACCGAGAACCCACCCCCCAAGCCCTACCGAGAACCCAACCCCCCATCCCTACCGAGAACCCACCCCCCAAGCCCTACCGAGAACCCAGCCCCAAGCCCTTACCGAGAACCCAAGCCCTACCGAGAACCCAGCCCCAATACCTACCAAGAACCCACCCCAAGCCCTACCAAGAACCCACCCGAAGCTGGACAGACACCCACCTGGAGCCCGAACAGTCACCCACCCGGAGCCCGACCAGTCAAACACCCGGAGCCCGCCAGTTTAGTAAACCGGAGCCCGCCAGTTGAGTGAACCGGAGCCCGCCAGTTGAGTGAACTGGAACCCGTCAGTTGAGTACCTGGAGCCCGCCCCGATCCCTACCGAGAACCCACCCTGAGCCCGACCAAGAACCTACCCCGAGCCCTACAGAGGTTCCCCAAGCCCGAGAGCCTATCCCGATCCCGAAAGAGCCCACCCCCCCAAGCCCTACCGAGAACCCACCCCCCCAAGCCCTACCGAGAACCCACCCCCCCAAGCCCTACCGAGAACCCACCCCCCCAAGCTCTACCGAGAACCCACCCCCCAAGCCCTACCGAGAACCCAACCCCCCATCCCTACCGAGAACCCACCCCCCAAGCCCTACCGAGAACCCAGCCCCAAGCCCTTACCGAGAACCCAAGCCCTACCGAGAACCCAGCCCCAATACCTACCAAGAACCCACCCCAAGCCCTACCAAGAACCCACCCGAAGCTGGACAGACACCCACCTGGAGCCCGAACAGTCACCCACCCGGAGCCCGACCAGTCAAACACCCGGAGCCCGCCAGTTTAGTAAACCGGAGCCCGCCAGTTGAGTGAACCGGAGCCCGCCAGTTGAGTGAACTGGAACCCGTCAGTTGAGTACCTGGAGCCCGCCCCGATCCCTACCGAGAACCCACCCTGAGCCCGACCAAGAACCTACCCCGAGCCCTACAGAGGTTCCCCAAGCCCGAGAGCCTATCCCGATCCCGAAAGAGCCCACCCCGAGCCCTACCGAGAACCCACCCCCCCAAGCCCTACCGAGAACCCACCCCCCCAAGCCCTACCGAGAACCCCCCCCCCCCCCCCAAGCCCTACCGAGAACCCCCCCCCCCAAGCCCTACCGAGAACCCACCCCCCCAAGCCCTACCGAGAACCCACCCCCCAAGCCCTACCGAGAACCCACCCCCCCAAGCCCTACCGAGAACCCACCCCCCCAAGCCCTACCGAGAACCCACCCCCCCAAGCCCTACCGAGAACCCACCCCACCAAGCCCTACCGAGAACTCACTCCCCCAAGCCCTACCGAGAACCCACCCCCCCAAGCCCTACCGAGAACCCACCCCCCAAGCCCTACCGAGAACCCAGCCCCAATACCTACCAAGAACCCACCCCAAGCCCTACCAAGGACCCACCCGAAGCCGGACAGACACCCACCTGGAGCCCGAACAGTCACCCACCCGGAGCCCGACCAGTCAAACACCCGGAGCCCGCCAGTTTAGTAAACCGGAGCCCGCCAGTTGAGTGAACCGGAGCCCGCCAGTTGAGTGAACTGGAACCCGTCAGTTGAGTACCTGGAGCCTGCCCCGAGCCCTACCGAGAACCCACCCTGAGCCCGACCAAGAACCTACCCCGAGCCCTACAGAGGTTCCCCAAGCCCGAGAGCCTATCCCGATCCCGAAGGAGCCCACCCCGAGCCTGACCGGGAGCCAACCCCAAACCCTACCAAGAACCCACCCCTAAGCCCTACCAAGAGCCCACCCCCAAGCCCTACCAAGAACCCTGCCCTAATACCTACCAAGAACCCACCCCAAGCCCTACCAAGAACCCACCCGAAGCTGGACAGACACCCACCTGGAGCCCGAACAGTCACCCACCCGGAGCCCGACCAGTCAAACACCCGGAGCCCGCCAGTTTAGTAAACCGGAGCCCGCCAGTTGAGTGAACCGGAGCCCGCCAGTTGAGTGAACTGGAACCAGTCAGTTGAGTACCTGGAGCCCGCCCCGAGCCCTACCGAGAACCCACCCTGAGCCCGACCAAGAACCTACCCCGAGCCCTACAGAGGTTCCCCAAGCCCGAGAGCCTATCCCGATCCCGAAAGAGCCCACCCCGAGCCCTACCGAGAACCCACCCCCCAAACCCAACCGAGAACCCACCCCCCAAGCCCTACCGAGAACCCACCCCCCAAGCCCTACCGAGAACCCAAGCCCTACCAAAACCCACCCCCAAGCCCTACCAAGAGCCCACCCCAAGCCCTACCAAGAACCCACCCGAAGCTGGACAGACACCCACCTGGAGCCCGAACAGTCACCCACCCGGAGCCCGACCAGTCAAACACCCGGAGCCCGCCAGTTTAGTAAACCGGAGCCCGCCAGTTGAGTGAACCGGAGCCCGCCAGTTGAGTGAACTGGAACCCGTCAGTTGAGTACCTGGAGCCCGCCCCGAGCCCTACCGAGAACCCACCCTGAGCCCTACCAAGAACCCACCCCGAGCCCTACAGAGAACCCAACCTCCCCGAGCCCTACCAAGAACCCACACCCCCCCGAGCCCTACCAAGAACCCACACCCCCCCCGAGCCCTACCAAGAACCCAAACCCCCTGAGCCCTACCAAGAACCCACACCCCCCCGAGCCCTACCAAGAACCCACACCTCCCCGAGCCCTACCAAGAACCCACACCCCCCCGAGCCCTACCAAGAACCCACACCCCCCCCGAGCCCTACCAAGAACCCACACCCCCCCAAGCCCTACCAAGAACCCACACCCCCCCCAAGCCCTACCAAGAACCCACCCCCCCAAGCCCTACCAAGAACCTACACCCCCCCCAAGCCCTACCAAGTACCCACACCCCCCAAGCCCTACCAAGAACCCACCCGAAGCCGGACAGACACCCACCTGGAGCCCGAACAGTCACCCACCCAGAGCCCGCCAGTTGAGTACTTAAAGCCTGCCCGGAGCCCTGACCGACAACCCACCCCGGAGCCCCGACCGACAACCCGCCCCGGAGCCCCGACCGACAATTAACCCGCCCCGGAGCCCCGACCGACAATTAACCCGCCCCGGAGCCCCGACCGACAATTAACCCGCCCCGGAGCCCCGACCGACAATTAACCCGCCCCGGAGCCCCGACCGACAATTAACCCGCCCCGGAGCCCCGACCGACAATTAACCCGCCCCGGAGCCCCGACCGACAATTAACCCGCCCCGGAGCCCCGACCGACAATTAACCCGCCCCGGAGCCCCGACCGACAATTAACCCGCCCCGGAGCCCCGACCGACAATTAACCCGCCCCGGAGCCCCGACCGACAATTAACCCGCCCCGGAGCCCCGACCGACAATTAACCCGCCCCGGAGCCCCGACCGACAATTAACCCGCCCCGGAGCCCCGACCGACAATTAACCCGCCCCGGAGCCCCGACCGACAATTAACCCGCCCCGGAGCCCCGACCGACAATTAACCCGCCCCGGAGCCCCGACCGACAATTAACCCGCCCCGGAGCCCCGACCGACAATTAACCCGCCCCGGAGCCCCGACCGACAATTAACCCGCCCCGGAGCCCCGACCGACAATTAACCCGCCCCGGAGCCCCGACCGACAATTAACCCGCCCCGGAGCCCCGACCGACAATTAACCCGCCCCGGAGCCCCGACCGACAATTAACCCGCCCCGGAGCCCCGACCGACAATTAACCCGCCCCGGAGCCCCGACCGACAATTAACCCGCCCCGGAGCCCCGACCGACAATTAACCCGCCCCGGAGCCCCGACCGACAATTAACCCGCCCCGGAGCCCCGACCGACAATTAACCCGCCCCGGAGCCCCGACCGACAATTAACCCGCCCCGGAGCCCCGACCGACAATTAACCCGCCCCGGAGCCCCGACCGACAATTAACCCGCCCCGGAGCCCCGACCGACAATTAACCCGCCCCGGAGCCCCGACCGACAATTAACCCGCCCCGGAGCCCCGACCGACAATTAACCCGCCCCGGAGCCCCGACCGACAATTAACCCGCCCCGGAGCCCCGACCGACAATTAACCCGCCCCGGAGCCCCCGGAGCCCCGACAGAATAACCCGCCCGGAGCCCCGACCGACAATTAACCCGCCCCTGGAGCCCCGACAGAGAACCCACTTGGGGCCCGACAGAGAACCCACTTGGGGCCCGACAGAGAACCCACTTGGGGCCCGACAGAGAACCCACTTGGGGCCCGACAGAGAACCCACTTGGGGCCCGACAGAGAACCCACTTGGGGCCCGACAGAGAACCCACTTGGGGCCCGACAGAGAACCCACTTGGGGCCCGACAGAGAACCCACTTGGGGCCCGACAGAGAACCCACTTGGGGCCCGACAGAGAACCCACTTGGGGCCCGACAGAGAACCCACTTGGGGCCCGACAGAGAACCCACTTGGGGCCCGACAGAGAACCCACTTGGGGCCCGACAGAGAACCCACTTGGGGCCCGACAGAGAACCCACTTGGGGCCCGACAGAGAACCCACTTGGGGCCCGACAGAGAACCCACTTGGGGCCCGACAGAGAACCCACTTGGAGCCCGACAGAGAACCCACTTGGAGCCCGACAGAGAACCCACTTGGAGCCCGACAGAGAACCCACTTGGAGCCCGACAGAGAACCCACTTGGAGCCCGACAGAGAACCCACTTGGAGCCCGACAGAGAACCCACTTGGAGCCCGACAGAGAACCCACTTGGAGCCCGACAGAGAACCCACTTGGAGGCCGACAGAGAACCCACCCCGCGCCCAACCTTTCATGAAGAAAATTGAACACCAGGCGACAAAAATAATTGCAGAATGAGGTCTAGTTTCATACCATGAACGGTTGAGGGTCACAGGGCTAACAACACTGCAAACTAGGCATGCCAGGATGGATCTCACCGAAACTATTAAAATATCGACTTGAATCGACTTGAGAATGGTCCAGGACGGACCGAAACTCGTCGTCCCTTCAACTTCTAGTGTGTGGTCTGGTCAACATACTTCAGCCACGTTATTGTGACTCATCGCCTGCCTATTAAAATATTGAACAGTTTCGAAGATATGGATCCAGAGAACAACTTCAAAAGGTCAGATGGAACACAAACAAGGAACAACGGTTTCAAGTCCAACAAGCCGCAGTGTAGGACTGAAAACATAAGCTATATTTTCACCCACAGGGTTATAAACCCATGGAACCGCCTATCTGCTAAAGCAGTAAATAACCTAACACTTGAATTGTAAAATCCAATTTGAAAAAAAATCGGAACAAATGGGGGACCTGATCTGCTACCAGAAATTTTAGCCAAATATCCCCAGTCTGCTAACTGTAGGTAGTAACCGAGTGATTGTAACCTATCCACCGCTGCCCACTGGATGGGGGCGGTGTGCAGGACAAACATAAATTGTGACACTAGCTCTCCACATATATCAGGTGCTTAATTTAGAACCTGTACTTGAGGTCGATCTCGAACCCATTGTTGATATGTGACGACTTATATTCAATTTTGTAACTAGCTCATCAAGATTGTAACTTGCTTAGCTAAATGAATTGTGGGGTTCAGTCCCTGAGCCCATTATGTGCCTCTGTAACCCTTTCCACTACCGCCCAGCAGAGGTACAACAGGTACTCAGAGAGAACTATCAACATCAGAGGCCCGAGACTGTTCAACACGCTTCCACTACACATAAGGGGCATAACTGGCCGACCCCTCACAGTGTTCAAGAGAGAACTGGATAAGCACCTCCAAAGGATACCTGATCAACCAGGCTGTGACGCATACGTCAGGCTGCGAGCAGCCGCGTCCAACAGCCTGGTTGATCAGTCCAGCAACCAGGAGGCCTGGTCGACGACCGGGCCGCGGGGACACTAAGCCCTGGAAGCACACAAGATGGGTATGGGGTGCATAATAAACGAACTAAACTAACATTGATAGTCATTGTTCGAAGCAAACTCCATACGCCAAACCCCATTATATTATATAATTCTATATACTGTGTATATATAAGATATAAATATGTCAAAAAGAATTATCACTCTTACCTGGAGCAATGTTGCTGATGTCGGAAATCAGCAGTACATGTTGTCGCGTTGGCGGCAGCGACACTACTGACCGGCTGAGCTTTCAACGACCAACCGCCGTTTGAACGCCATTTTGAAATTCCAGGCGTACTACCCGAAAAGTGCGTAAACTAGTATTTGCGTGCATTATAGGCCATTCCAAGAAACCTTATTGCTATGAATATCTTGTTATCTAACAAACGAATTATTTATGTTAATATTTTTAGCACATATGTTAAATTAGGCCATTTTTCATTTAGAGGGGGTATATATATATAGCTATTTACATTTTAAGTTTGAAAAATTACCGTACAAAATTGAATGCAAAGATAAGATAAGATTTATTTATACAACCCTGTTTGGAAATTAACTCCTTTTACAATGAAATAAGACGCAAATAAGAACCTCAATTGTGTAGTGAATTTATGCATTTTGTTTTGATTAAAAGCTTAGGTAGTACAATGTACTACTTCTACTACTAATACCATATTATATATGAGGGGCTACTAAATAAAATTAAAGCACAAGCATGTTCACCTAATATCATTAGCTGACAGGTGAAATAATATGAAAGTCGGAAACTATTTGATTCTCTTTTAGAATTTCTACTAATCCTTTCTTTCGTCGAGACCAATATATGTCAGTGACCCCTCAGATAAATTTCATTTGCAGAAATCAAATTAAATAGCTACCCAAGAGGAAATCAATTCTTATGGGTTTCATCCTGGTTAAGGTCATTATAATAAAATATGTAATCAAAATATAGTATAAAAAGTGGAGGATGATAGCTAGCTCTGTCATATCTACATTAAAAATAAAATTACATTTTACATTCTCACCCAACTCTCTGTGTAGAGTTACTAAAATAATTTACTTTGAAATAATAAATATGAATTAGAAATTACATGAATTAGGAAGATATTTAGTTATGAAAGAGATATAATTCCTGAAGACTGTGATGACAACAGAGGCGACTGACGTTCCTGTGGGTGACGTCTGCGGCGGCTGTGAGACGTCTTGTTGGCACTCCGTCATGGTGGCCTTCTTAACACCACTCGCCTATAACGCTTAGTTAACAAGAATTTACCGCTTAAGGGCCTTTTATTTAGCAGTATGGGTGAGTGTGAGACAGCCATACACCGGAAGAACAGCACTGAGAAGGATGTTCTACCACCGACGAGATGCTGTACCTTCCTCGCCAGGAACATCTCTGAGCCATTCTTGTTCAAGATTTTTGTGGGTGTTGTTGTTTTCTTAATATTCTCAGGCGTTGAAGGGGCAGAAGGGCCGGGAAGCTTGAAGACTGGAGCAGGTAGCCACGTGTCAGTAGTCAGGCGTGACGTGTCAGGGAAGACTGGAGACTCGCCGCCATCCAAGCCTGACAAAGTACCTTCAGAAACACCTGTTGCAACGCCCGAGGACAAAAAGTCTGAATCAAATGTGACAACTAAGAGCCCAGTAGGGCAGACAGGGCATGTTAAGGCTGAGAGTGACAACCCTGGCACGGCTCCCACAAATGATGCAGGTTGGTCGCACGATTGCTTATTTTAATTATGGATATAGTTCATGTCACTCAGTTTAGCATGTTTTTTTCATTTACTTGGTAAATCTCTCTATATTAGGGAGATATTTAAAAAAAATTTAACCATATTTTACTGTTAAATTTGATGGTACAGATGTATTTCTTATGCTAAGTATATGGAAAATGAAAATAATTTAATTTTCTATTTAAATTGCTATGAAGATCCTTTCCCAATGTATTAAACTCCACATTAGAAAAGAACAGCTACCAGGCTGTTAGAAAATGTTTAATGTGGTGCCAATATAAAAAGGTAAAAAACAAATACAGCTAAACTACAGGCCAGTATGACTAAGAAGCTTCACCTGAATGTTATTTCATGGATGGCTTTATTTGTAGGCTTGTGGCCCACAAACTTCCTACCCATTTATCCACCCAATAAACACCTACAACTGCCCACCTATGTACCTGCCACCCATTAACAGCCTACTTACACTTATTTATTGTGCATTTTTTAGATTGTCCACAACTGTATATGGCTATACAATACAGTACAATACATAGTTGAGATGGACAATATTTGTATTTTTAAGAACACTAAATAATATTTTGTATTGTAAAATATGTCTGGGATAAGGGACTGGTGATGCCTTTCCTTATCAGCTGCAATTGAAAAATATCTAGTTGCATTCTGGGGTATGTAAAGAATATATATGTGCAAAACAAATTATACAGTACTGTAATTTGAAATTTAACTTATTTTAGGTGAAGAGTCCATAGATGAACATCAACCTATGCGAGGCCTAAAAGGAATATCTTCGGAAGCAGTTTTGCGCGGCTTCTATGTGTTTGTTGGAGTGGGTTCCATTGTGCTTATGTACATTATTGTCAAACTCTTAAGGTAAGAAAATAAATTTGTATTTTGTCAGAAAAATTCTTATAGATTTGCAGTGTTCAACTTTTTAATCGATTCTGGTATAGATCAGCTTACCATTATCTGGATTATGCTTTCATAATACTGTATTATTAAGAACCAATGCCTCATTACTTGCCTTAATGCCTCAAGGGCCAATTATAATAATTGGTTCTGAGGCATTATGGCAATATAGTTTATGGTTGAGTGCATACTCGTATAAACAATGGTCAACCTTAGTTTTTCTAGTGCCAATGACTTTGTTTTTATGACTAGTAAATTTCCCTCAGTTTATCTTTGTCACTCAGCCATTTGCTAGCAGGATGAATAATATCTTTTACTTGGCAAGATAACTTTACAATACTATATAATATATTAATTCACACTGCCATTGGGCTATGTACTAGGATTACCAAAATTTATAAGATCTCCTGAATCAAAATTTTAATATGATAGCAGAGAACTTCGATTGTCATGATTTCTATTTTTCAGGCTTCGACGTCGACGTGCAACAAGAAAGTACAGGGTATTGTCGCATGGTGATGACCAGGAGATGTTTCCCCTGGCTGCAGATGATGGAGATGATGAAGAAATATACAATGCTGCAGATCATCAGACACTAAAGTAAAAAATTATGCAAATATTGTGTTCAGTTTCCATAAACTGCAGGGAATTTGATTTCATACAAGGGAGCATTTGTACCTGGTTTGAGTTAGATGTAATTATTATTTGTATTATTCTCATACACAAAACTGAATGAAGATGAATGTAGAAAACTGGTATACTGGTAGTTAAGAAATGTTGATTAGCTGCAGTGTATGTAATATAGTATGAATCATAAAAGAGCATACAGTATAGTAGTATTTGTTAAAATTGGGCATTATGTAAAATAAATTACAGTGTGTGAGAGGTGCATAGTTAGTTTTAGGTTTGCTTGTGAAATTGTTTTTGAGCAAAGAGCTTGAGAGTTACTATAGTTACCGGATATGCATGGATGTGTGTAATGGAGCCATTTTATACATGCGAGTAGATAATTTAGGATTGTGCCCATATACCGGCTGCTGATCTGTAGGAAGATCTGCTGTAGGACTGAATGTTAAGTACCAGTTGAAAGGCATCATGGAAATTAGCTGGTTTAAAATTTTACATTAACTTTTATGGGTTTATCTTTGTTGACAATCTTAGACAAATAATGCTGATTACATTTCATTGTTAACATAAAAAGTTTAACTTTGAAAAAGCTTAGCATCATTTTTTTACTACCTAGGGTAAGGTTGCTATTCCTCTGCCAATTAAATTGCTATTTTGAATGAGTGGAATACAAAATTTTGCAAATTGAAAGAGGAGATGTTTATTTACAAAATAACATCACCATCAAGGTTGTAATGCAAAATCTATTGAGATATTACCAAAGATACTGTATTGTAGTGGCCAAAGTTTTAGCCTGGTTCATTGGTGTGCAACCCAGTACAGTATATCACCCTTTTTTAAATGAGTACAGTATAGCCAGTTTAAAAATGTGTATACTGTATTATATTTATATTGCAACCACCTTTGTAATATATATTACGTAGGTTAAAATATTAGTCTACACTAAAGTATATTATCAAGTGTTGGCATTGGTTTTGGTCACTTGGCGTTGGAATCATCTCGTAAACTCCTTGAGACAAACCAGATGTCAGGTCACCTGCTAACACTGACATACTATACTACAGGTGTATATTAAGACACCTTTAAAGATGTATTGCTAAAAATCTCAAGCACATAATATTGTATAAATCACTAAGGTGGAATAATGATGACCAGGAACTATCCATTTTCTGTGTCTTGAGGTTTCCAAGGGTACACATATTAGATCCTACCTTACTCCCTCACAATTAGCTTCAATGAGAAGCTGGAACTAACCATATTTTCTGACCTGAAATGTTAAAAATAATAAACTTATATTTTCAGTTAGCATATCTTCCCTGTTTGTATATTCTGTACAAAACTAATATACCTGTATTTCAAGATTTTCTGATTTATTGGTTTTTGGTTTTCTGCTCTCGTTTTATGAAACACATTTGGTAATAGTTTTCATGTTTTGCTGGGAGTGTCCATTACTGAAGCTAGCCAATTACTGAGGACTTGACCTTATAGTTTTTGAACTGTTGGTATATAAACCATTATCCATTCTGTCTTCCATCACCTTTCAGTTTCTTCTCAAAATACATGAATAAAAGAAGAATTGGCTTGAAATTTCAGTATTTTCTTAAATACAGTATATAGCTTTTAAATTAATAATTAAGTTCTTTAATAGAGCTTCATTGATACTTCCTTCATGCATTTTTATTTTTAACAAAATTTTTACTGTAGTCACCTGATGATATTTTCTAAACAACTATGTACTTGAATAAGTAATACAGTATGTTTATTTGGCAAGTGCAGTTCATGCCTTTTTTTATTAAATTTATCAGGCATGGATCA
Organism: Procambarus clarkii; assembly: GCF_040958095.1. Lineage (NCBI taxonomy): Eukaryota > Metazoa > Arthropoda > Malacostraca > Decapoda > Cambaridae > Procambarus > Procambarus clarkii. Next base: position 27,127,714 of record NC_091165.1, on the reverse strand, counting down.
TGTACTATTATTATTATACTGTACAGTCGCCATCCCACACTCCAACCAGCTTGAGACTGAACTAGGTCGAAACACTTTAGTTATTTATATTTTTGTGTACCCTTCTGTCCCCACATCATATAAATTTTTCCTGAAAACACATCATAATATAGGTTTATTAAATACAGTAAGCTAAAGACATCACAATACAATATTGTATTGGTATAGTACATAGTATAAAATGAAATAAATGTTTAGTAATACATTAAATACTATAAAGATACAGTACTTGTGTACTTGCAAAGGGTCTAAGTTTTTAGTCCACATGCTGTAAGCTCTTGGAATGTTGTCCAGGTGACTATGTTGTGGCAATTGAGGATCAAGGTAAAAGTTGAGGCTTAATGCTGAGCTGCTTAGAGTTCAGGGTTACACATAGATGGAACACAAAAGGCTTCAGTTTGAGGTCTCTTGGCAGCCCTCTCATAAATGTGTATCAGTTGTTTTAAACCTTTTTTTTAATTCTCGGAAAATCTCTGTTGACACAGTAAAAATTTATTGTACTCCAAGTATCAATTGGCCTTTTCTCCATGAACATTAAAATTGTTTCAAAATATGTGTCAACTTCCTTCATGTTTTTCTTATTGTGGCCCTCTTCCTCGTCCATTACCAACTTTTGAATTCTGTGAATATTATTTCCTTAACTTAGTCGAGGAGTTCCTTGTCTCTTTTTCTACGACTGACTTTATTTATACCACAACCTTTGAACAGTATGAAGGTTCCCAAGATAGTGTTCTGAGCACTACTCTTTTTTTTTTTCTTTTTCGGGTTGCACTGAATGGTCTCAAGTCCACCCTCCCCCCCCCTCTGGCATTTTCTCAGCACTCAACAATATCAACTCCTCATCTCATGATTGATAAAGTGTTATCTTGAGCTACCAATCATGGTTTCAAGTTCTCTATGACTAAGACTTTGTTCTATGACTTATTTGGAGACATATCATCCCTTGTGTCCTGTTTTCATTCTATGATAATCCCATTATGTATAAGGATACTGCCAAACTCTTGGGTTGATCTTGGACATATGTCTGTCTTGGTCACCCCATGTTTCTCACCCTCCAAGTTGAATAATCAAAGGCCCTTACCTTACTTAATCTTGTTCCATATTACCTGGGGGGCTGATAGCTGCACACTCTTCTATTTTCACTCCTCTCTTGCTCTGTCTAAACTCGATAATGGCTGCCCTGCATATTCCTTAGCTTCAGCCTCAACCTTTTGTCATCTTGATGCTTTGCATCATACTGGGTTATACCTTGACTCTGATGCCTTTCATTCATCCCCTGCCAAGAGTTTATATGTATGAAATTTTGCAAGAACTTACCCACATGGTGAAGGTTTGTACTCTCTCTACTAATTTGATAATCCTGTTCCTTTAACATTTATTACATTTATTCCTATTCTTACTCCATTGCCGTGTTCAATGATGGGTCTAAGTCTACCAACCGCGTTGGCTACTCCATTGTTTTTTCTGATCTGACCGACGTGTGCTACCTACCCCATGAAGACGAGCATCTTCATGGCGGAATTTTAGGCAACTTTGTATGCACTTCATCAGCTGCTTTTTCTGCATCAATGTTTCTTTTTCATTGGGTGGATTATTGCTGTGCCCTCATGGCTCTTGAGGCTTTTAACCCCTTTACATCCTGTGGTGGTTAAAATTCAATACAGTACTGGCTGTTTCTAATCTCTGGCAGATATAAAAGTCAAGTTTACTTAGTTCCCAACCACATTGAAGTTACTTTGAATGAATTTGCAGGCGCTGACACTAAGGAGGCCATTCATGCTTGTAATATTTTCTGGAAAGAGATTCCTTATTTCGATTTCTACCTGGTCACTCATTTTGTATTGTGTGACTGTTGGCAGGGTCACTGGGCTGGCATTATGGATAAGAAACTACATGCTCTTAAAAGTGACCTTTCTCCTTGGCCTTCCTCTTACCACCATAATAGGAGATGGGAAATGGGTTTGGCTACATCGTGGATCAGTCACACTTGCATAACTCATGGTCACTTAATGGAACAATATCCTGCTCCCTTTTGTCCAAACTGCATTGTTCCACTTAGTCGTGCACCTTCTTGTAGAACGCCTTGATTTTTGGGATGATCGTATGATTTGCTTTCCTAATGTCCCTAGGGAGTTCGTTGACCCTCGATAAATCCTTGTTAAATCCATTCCTATGGTATCATTTGTCTTGTGTCCTTCTGTTCTAATTGGTAACCTTCTAATCTATTGGGATCTTGAGTGATACTTAATGCCTTTTGACTATCTAGCAACACAGACTTATGCTACATAGTCTGTGTTGTCCCAGTCCCAGCTTTGTGCCTTCTTTCATTAATTACTTGCACAAAACCCTCAATGCCTATGTCACCCTCTGGAGGAAAGTTACTACATGTGGGCCAAAGTTTGTTCTAGCCCATACTTCAAGGTCAGATGTTTGGCCATATCCCATGCACATGCTCCATACTTCATACAGATTAACTTTATTGTTCATGGTTTTGTTAACATTACAGTACCTTTCTGGGTCAAATCGAGAATGAATAGGTGTACGATTTCAGTGGGCAAAGATCAGAAAGTGGGATGCAGACTGTAATCTAACATAGCAGGTAAAGATACCTTATGGATTTGTCAGTTACCTTTGGAGAAAGTTTGCAGTGTCTGTGCATTAATGTATCTGGTCTGATTACTATGTACTGTATCATCTCGAAACTTTTAGGGCTTATGGTGGTGCAAGGAAAGTTCCTATTGTGGGAGAGGGATACCTTGAGTGATATACTGTATAAATAACTAATAAGCATAGCTTCATCCTAATTAATATTGATTGAAATGATGCAGTATTTTAGAACAAAAGATTTCCCCTTTAGACGAGCCTCAGATGTTCTAAATCTAAGAACTTTGTTGTCAGACTTCCCAAACTTAACAGCCTTAAAATATAAGGCAATTAAAATTTGTTTAACTTGTGAACAAAAATGAATAGTGGTGAGTCATACAGATTTGTTATAGACGATTCCTGGTGTATGGGGCAAAGATTCTTACTCTGTGTTGGTTCAGAAGGTTGCTATTTACAGTACTGAATTACTGTGGGTTAATATGCCGGTAATCATAATGTTCAGCTCTTCATCAGAAAGTATTTACTTTTGGTACTATAGGAAATATTGTTTATTGTATTTTTTCTCATACATATAGAGTAATAATAACCTGATCTGAAGCATAGCTGAATTATGCACATTTGCAATTTACTAGCACTTAGGATAAAAGAAATATAATGTATACACTACAGTACAGTATATCTATTTTGTTTACAATTGTATAGAGTAGTAAATTAGGTATTTTGTAGAGTCTAGGCTATTAAATATTAAACTAAATTATTTTGATAGAAATTCATTGTGCTTCCTATAAATCAGAAAATGAGATGAGGTCTTTCTAAATCTCTGGCTATCTTTTCACTATATGTTTTGTATGTTGATTTTTGCTTATCTTTGACAGTACACTACAGTACAGTGTATTGAAACTCATCAATAGGAAAGGAAGGTTGATCAGTTGCTTATATTCTTTTGGCATGTTCATGCCAAAGTATGTACCGTATGAGACTGAACTCGGTGATGACTGTTAGCTACCTATAATGCTACTGTTTATGTAACAGTAAAAAAATTATTGAAAGCATATATGATTTAAGGTCGAACCATGAAGATTAATGTTGCAAGGTTTGAAAGAATAACTGTTTTATATATATTTTGTATAGTTTATTAGGATATACAGTATATATATGGCTTTGTAGTTTGAAGCTGTTCATTATTGTGTAAATAAATGACAATTGATGATTTATAAGAATGTTTTAACTACAACAAAATGGCTGTGTGTTACTTTCATCAGTTTAAATAAACCATAACATTAATGCAAGAGAAAAAGGGTAATTCTAGCTTCAGTAGTGCTTAGCTCCTTTTTTTATTTGTATCATTGTTGTGTTGATAACCATTTGTTATGAAGTGAGTAACCTACCTATATACAGTAGCTTAGGATTGCACTTCTCTTTTTAATTCTTAAAATGCAGTAATATATTCCACTTTATGTACTGCATATGAATGTCTTCAAAATGCTTCTGGACAAAGTAGCACACTGCACTTTCCAAAATCAAACTGTTGATAAGTCAGTAGATGGGAACTTGTGCTTCATAGACATTAAAATAAACAAAAAACCTAAGTCAATACTGCATAAAATGTTTATATCTTCATACTTTTATCCAAAACTATTAGATTTCTTACATTTTCTGTCTGATTTTTGCTTCTTATGTGTGTGTGTATATATTTGTCTTTTGTACTCAGTAAGAGTGCTTGTTTATAGGAAATGAGTTGCAACTCTTGGGTATCATGTTTTAGCTATTAACCAATTGGTGTGCTTCATTCCTTAAGCTCCATGCATTCTGTCTTTTACATTTTTAATCCATGTAAATTTTCTTCCACTACTTCTCCCAGGGAATTTTACTCCTTCACTACCTGTATGCTGAAGAAATTTCTTATATTTCTTTGGCTTATTCACGGTTTCATTTTCCATTTGTCTCATTGATCTGGTCCCACCCCTTAGGAAGAGCTTGGTTGTGTTTGTCTTGTTAATGGTGATACTTGTATCTTGTGAATGATATATTCATCTGCAGAGTGAAATAATGATTGGATGAGTAATATTTAAATTGTTAGTACAGTATTTAATACCTATAATCATATTTTTTTTTCTCTGGGCTAATGCCTCCCCACCTCATAAATAGGAAGCAGGATATTGTATGTAATTAATCTTGTATATCATAATCATTCCCTTTCTATGCTGTAATTTCTTCACAGATGTTAGAATTGATTCTTTCAATCTGTTCTAGTAGTTTAGATAATTTATTTCAGGGACCAGTATAATGGCATGCCTATAGACTGTCAGGCTTGCATGTGTGCATACATATGTTGTTTGTATGAATGCATGTGTGTGTGTGTGTGTGTGTATTTTTAGGTGTGTGTGTAAATATATGCTGATATGCAAGTGTGTGTGTTTTAAATTAAAGTGAAAGATTGGTAAATATAAAGTTCTAAGTTAACTCTGTGGACTATAATCCTTAGACATCATATTATCTTGATAAGATATTTGACTTGGTAACAAAGATTTAATGGAAGATACTTGTCTACAAATAGTTTTCGAAAGGGTTTTACCATCTAATATAACTACCATATGTACAGGATTCTAGTTATGTTAATAATTAATTCTTTCACTAAATATGGTATATGCAAAATACTAGCAGGAATAACTAGCATTGCTGAATTCAAAACAGGGCTTATCTTCCCACGCTCTCTGCAGTCCTCCATAGATTTTATTTTGCGAGTTGCCTCATAACACACAGTCACCAACAGGCTACGTTTTCATTCACTACACATGCTTCTAACTTCACATGAGCTTCAATACGTGCAATCTTTGCTACCATATATACGATCCTTACTGTGCTTCATCTTTACTGCACGTGATTCCCTGGGGTCCTCCCAGATCTTTGGGGTCTGAATTTTTAGGACCTTCCACAGCGTTTATGACCCATGGCAAAGCCTCTTACGGTACATGTACACATTACATAAGTTTAAACAAATTAATTACAGTATAATTGCTTCCCCTTGTTGATAAATAATGATAAAAAATATAATTTATTAATGATAAATGCTACAAAAAATTCCAGCAATTGTTTTACTGTATTTTTCAAAATAGAGTACTGTACTTTTGTTTGTGTGATGTGCAGTTTGCTGTGTGCGCATTTGTGTGTGTTTGTGTGTGCATGGTTATACTGTAATGCAAGTGATTATTACATGTGTACATTTTTTTTAATTAGTTAATCAAATACTAGCAAAGTTATATTAATAAATGATTAGTTTGGTAGTAGAGTAAATGCAAGTTAAATGCCAGAAAAAGAAAATATTCAAGAAATTTTCATTTAAACATCCAAAATTACTTGTATATATTACCTGTATCAAGACTGCAAACCAGATATTATATGTTGAACAATTTGAGCACTATACCTGCTACCTCTTCTTATATATATATATCTCAATATATATTACAAGTACTGTAATATGAACTACAGTAATTGAATGTTCTTAGCTATAATATTAATCCCTATAATATGCAGTTTCATTTAGCATTGTACATTTACCCTTACAATTTTGTTGCTGAACTAAGTCACATAGGTCGTGAGAAAAATTTTGGATATTGTAAATTGCATTGCACTATTGAACAATAACCTGTGATTAATTCTTTTTTTATATTGATATTTGGAATAAAATTGCTTTTCATATATTACTAAATATTTTTCCTGTAGTATGAAATGCTGTGCTTTGCTGTGCCTTCATCAGGTGGGATTGTGGTACAAGAAATTGAAACGTTAGTTATGATAACAAGGCTTGGGAGAAGAACGAGTAGAGACTCGTCACTATAAACATACCTTGTACACTTCTTGTGACCAAGCTTCAGTGCTGAATGATGACAAGTCTCAGTGCTTGGCTTCTGGCTGAATTCTAGCATTCAATTCAATTCAACATTGAGGGGTTATTCAGTTTTGAATGACCATATTAATGCTTTAATATATTATCTCAAGAAAATTGATGGAAAAAAAAATTATTTAGGAAAGTTTAGATTGATTGACAAGACCAGTATTTATTTATTTATGTAAATAACTGGGATGTAGTACCCCTAAAGTTAGAAGCCAGAAATAAAATGAAAGAAAAGTATGTATGGTATAGGTACAGAACGATAATTTTCAGTATTTATAAAAAGTTACAATGGGAATGGTTTAATGTATGCAGTACTATATATTCCAGCTAATGAGTACTACTGCCTTGCCATGACGAGGGGGCCTAATTGAATATTCTGCTAATCTGAAGGGCAGTTGAGTGTCCTGTATGAAGCCCCTCCTCTCGTCAAAGTGTAGAGGACAGTGTACCCAACTTTCAGTATGCATATGAATGTTACTGAGAGCAGTAATGGTACTTCTGTGATGGTAATCGCTGAGCTTTTTTGTTTTAGGTGTAAAAGTATTGTATGACATTCACATGCTCCCAGTGTTTCATGTTGGAAAGTTAGGAGAAGCTCGCCCCAAGCATCTGTCCCTCCTGCTTTGGAGAGGGAAAGACTGACATTCTATTTTATAGACAGATAAACCCATGTACCTATAAGTTCTACCCACCGAAGCCATAACTTCAGTTTAATATTCAGCTGGAAAAACTCCTCAGGAATAATGGGGGGGGGGAGGACTTTGACAAAGACCAAGCATGTTGTCCCTGTTGAGGCCATTATATAGGAATGGTGGCCCTAGGGTAAATGTGTTTCCATTTTCCAACTCGTTTTGTGATCCCTCATATTTGTATGCTGTGATTATATCTCCTCTGGTATTGCTTGATTAGTCTCTCTTATCCTGTCTTCATAACTATATAAGCTTCCTTAGTTTCAACATGAGTATTGTAGTCATCTCAGAATATTCTCGACTTACTCATGCTTCACAAGGTGGAGGTTCTATACTGGTGATGTGATCTCTAAGACTGGTCTGACGTGACTGTAGTGTTGTGAATGATTCCGTTAAGGTTTCTCAAGGTCCCTCATATTGTTTGCAAGTTTTGCAGTGCTGCAGGTTATTCTGTTACTTGCATTTCTGGTGTTATAGTGTGGTATCCTCGTCCTGGTCCATCTCATTCCTGACTCACTCTAACTCTCATTACTTTGCATTTGTTGGTACTGAATTCTTGTATCCATTTTGTCTGCCTAATCCTATGGTTTGTTTTTAATTCCTCTAGAGTAGGTTGAAGTCCTCTTCCGATATTACCCCTTTACATTAACTTTGCACAGTCTATAAATTTGCATGAAATGCTGTGCGTATTAGTGGGTTTAGGCATAGTATGTACTGGCTCTAACAAGAAATCCAACATTGTTTGTAACTCATTTTTAATGTACAGGTATGTACTTTTACCTGAAATAAAACATTATTATTATTATTATTATTATTATTATTATTATTATTATTTTTATTATTATTATTATGTATTAACATATAGAAGTTCCATGAGAGTTACCACAAGACTGGTGACTGAACTTAAAAGACTGAGCTACGAGAAAAGGGCCAAGAAAACTAGACCACACAATGCTGAAAATAGAAAGAATAAAAGGTGACATGACCACGACATACGAGATTCTTATAGGCAGTGAAATAATGAAAGTAAATGTCTAGCGCTGAGAGCACATGTACGTGAGCACTGTCCCACTGATCGTTACTTTTCTCTTAAAGTATTTATTTAATAATAGACGAATGACTGCATAGTATAAGACGAAGCATACATGCAGTGACTTGTCTTCAAATTATTCATTTTTCATTCCTGTTGTAGTCTAATTGTATTTATTCAGAGTGAATGCAATTCGTTCATTAATTGCGATTCGTCACAATTGGAATATATTCTGTGAAAATACTATGAAAATACCCTCATCGCTGTAGCTATAGGGGAATATTCACATTTATAAGGCGGTGATTTGAAAATGTTTAAATCTTCTTGGTATTCTCTTCAATCATCTTCTAATTTGCATGCAATCAGTGTTGTCTCACAGTTCCTGGCATTGTTAGAGGTGACGGCTCTGACCTAAACTAAACTCTGACAGTGAGTAGCCTTTGTTACGAGGGTGAGTGATCATGACAGTGCCGAGTCTTCCCAGTGTGTGATCATGAGTGTCGAGTCTTCCCAGTGAGTGATCATGACAGTGTCGAGTCTTCCCAGTGTGTGATCATGACAGTGTCGAGTCTTCCCAGTGTGTAATCATGACAGTGTCGAGTCTTCCCAGTGAGTGATCATGACAGTGGCGAGTCTTCCCAGTGTGTGATCATGACAGTGTCGAGTCTTCCCAGTGTGTGATCATGACAGTGGCGAGTCTTCCCAGTGTGTGATCATGACAGTGTCGAGTCTTCCCAGTGTGTGATCATGACAGTGGCGAGTCTTCCCAGTGTGTGATCATGATAGTGTCGAGGGATACGGAGGTTAAGCATTCTCACGGCATGACTCACGGACATGCCACGCCCCCCCTATACTTCTACCCGCAGCTCTCCATTCTTCCAGTCACATTTGCTCGCATGGTCTACCTTCGCCCCCATCAGCAAACAGCCATTTCGTGCGGCCACTGTCCCTAATTTAGATTTAATTCTGAGAAAGGGCAAAGGCTGAGTCGTTGAGCACGTGCAAGTATAGTCAAAGGCGTCAATGACATCATTCTCAAATGAGGAGACTGTTGCGGCGGTGCCACGTCTGCACCCTTATGGCGGGAAGCGGCACTTTTAGCTGGAGCGGATACTACTATCTGTTATATCTCTGTGTTCTTTAAGCTTTTATTTCCTCTCAACTAAACAGCATTGGCGCATTCTTTTCTTTCTTGATAATATGATCGGGATATTTAATTTTGTAGCTTATATTTATATATAATTTGTCCGTGTTAAAGGGATTTAATTGGCTGAAGATATTCGTCTGTATTAATACAAATGCTTGATTTTAGGGCAATGTTAAACTGGTGTAATATTTTAAAGTCTGATTTATTACTTTTAAAACACAAGTTCAAGTCAAAACAGAATTCTACTGCATTATTTTCGTAGAATTGGCACAATTGCTAGGCGTGGATAGATATCAATTCAGGAATTCCACATTTAAGAATGTATAAGCTAACCTGAAGCCTCGAACATTAGACACGTACACTGCAAGTACCATATATACAAAATGTTAAAGCTGTTATATTGAGAGAGTGGAGTGTGACATAGTTTTGGAGGAACTAGTTTGTGTTCCGCGGTGGAGAGTGGCGAGGCTGGCCAGCGGTGAGAGTGGAGTAGCTTGGCCTGTGTCAGTGTTGCGGTAGCGTTGTGGTGGGCCTAGTGTGAAATATATGTAGAACACTCACTACACACTCTTGTCACTGATCGATATATCGGGTGGATTTACCCCGGGCCACAAGGTAAGGGCAAGATTTGAGTGTGAATGTCTTGGTAAGGGAGGTGTTATGAGCGGGGGGTGGTGCCGGTGGTGAGAGACACTCCCTCCCACCACCCCTCTGGCACCAACTCTCCTCTCTACACCGGGTTTAAAATATTACCGCGTTGTTCTATACGCCACTTGGCCTCATGTACACCTCTGTGTCTCGAGCTGGTGCGATAATCTACGAGGAAACATTGCGGAGAAGGAGGCGTGGTTCTTGCTGTAGCTGGCTTTTGGTATGACGTCGTGTGACCCTTTTAATAAAGATGTATAGATTAGGAGTGATGTATAGATTACAGCATGTTCCTCTGTACCCCCAGCCACCCAGTGTGTGTGTTCCCTGGTTGAGTAGTTCAGTTCTCAAGAGCACAATAGAGTACAGTGTGATCAAAGGATAAAGGTTGGGGTCAATGTTCGATTTGAAGGGTAATATTACTCTCCGTCTTATATTATTTAATATACGGAATGGGGGTCACCTATAACATATCTTTAACAAACACTAGGGAAAAGTGTTCACACGCCTTTACACCATTACCAAATAATATTTGATCATCTTAATTAGGAGAGGCATATTCAGGATACACATGAATAGTGCCTAGATACCATATACTCGAATTTCAGGTAACGTATTAGTTATTAAGTTTATGTTAATGTTGGCAAGACAGTCGAGTGTCACTCGACAACACACAAGTAGCGATTTGACATTGAAGTAAGAGTTGAGGAGGAGAAGGGTGAGCTACCTGGCACCCAAGGCCAGGCCCAGTCCTCGTGAGGGCCAACACCACCCAAACAAATCGGTAAAAATCAATAAATGCGTGTCTGTCGCCCCAAACCAAGGCCCACTGAGGTATTGGCTTGTTGGTGTCACTAGTAAATACATCAATTAGACTAATGACTACTTAATTAGACGGTGTTCTCGTGTTTTTGTTGTTGTTGTGGGCCTTGCAGTGAAGGTAAAGATTACTCTTTAATCCAATCGTTAGGTACAGAATAAATTTAATGATAGTAATACTCATTTAAAATCTGAATGTTTATGAATATTTATGTAAGTTCTAATATTCAAAAATTGTGTTCGTAGTATCGAGATGTTGCAAACTTGAGAATCTTGAACCTGTCAATTTTCATAATATAGTACTGTCAATCTGAATCCATTGACGTTTAAACCTCTCGTTCTTTGAGCCTTTCCAGATCTTGATTCTATATTGCTTCACATACTCAATACTTGGAAACATGTTTCTTACGTTAATTTACGGAGATATAACTAGGATAAGCATAAAATTCCCTGAAGTACAGTCGGGTTCATTCTCAACTCCCAATCGAGAATTCCGGGTTGGAATCTCGAGCGACACAGAAATGGTAGGGCACGTTTCCTTTCACCTCATGCTTCTGTCAACCTAGCAGTAAAGTAAGTACCTAGGAGTTAACTTGTGGGGTTGCATCCTGGGCGGGGTCAGTAATTCAACGCTGGAGGGAGGGACCTTGTTACAAGCCTAACATTATATATAACCTGGCTTCTTGACCCTCGACACAATGAATTATTATAATTATTAAGTATTGAAGGTTCACTTTATATCAATGAAATTGTCTAAATGTTTAAGGGTCTTGTTCTTTGCATTCAATTCAAAGGTTGTTGAATGCTCGCCTCTCGCCAGGCCGTGTTGAGGGGCTTTTCAGATCAATATTGCCAAGTTTTTAATTATATTTTGTTTAATTTTTTGTACCACATACATTACCAGTCTGTTTCATGACTGTACATATTGTCACATCATCAAATATATAGCCTACGTAAACATGTTATAAAGTTACATTGCTGGAGAAGTCGGTCAACACTCAATAAGACGTCAGACATAACCCTCATCCCTCTTATCTTTATGATGTGCATATGTAAACTTCAATAGTGTGTTAATAGTTTAATATAATGTAATATTGAACGTTTATATATTTTAAATGAAATTCGTCTGACAAGGCGAATTCGTGTAGCCAGGTTGGTGGTAGCCAGGTCAACGAATAAAATGAAATTGAGGTTGCTGTGACAGGAGTGAGTGCCACCAATTAAATCTGGGAAATATTGGCCAAGTTACTGCGAGCTGTGATGGGCGAAGTGGGTTGATGTCGCACCACCGGCGACATATCGTGGCGGGGCCGGGTATGTGGGCGTGGTCGGTTGGAAAATGACACGTTCACCAATCCAATTTGTTTTCTTCTTGTCGCCACGATATAGTATTATTAGTTACTGTTTCAAAATACTGTAAGTGAATGGTGTGTAGCCCAGTCTTTATAGATTTATATTGAGAACGGCGCCACCCCCTCATATTTTAGTATTGTAAGTCTTAAAGAGGCACCACTGGATAACCAAACTAAAGTATTTGATATTTGTGTTAATGGAAGATATTTTGCAGGCATATAGTACCTATTAAGGTGCATGTATCGTCACAAACCAATCCAAAATGTGGATATACAGCATTTCACACGCAAATACTGATGTCTGAATGCGAATACTTCTATGAAAATTATGGAGATATGATCCATTTGCAGGCTACAGAAATAGCTAGACACTTGGAGACGTTAGCTACATAGCCTTCCCGGCTTGGTGCCGCCTTTTGATAATTACTTGATGTTAATATTTACCATTTCGGGTTCCTGTTGATCCAGAATGTGCCGAATTCTGCCTGCTGAGACGAATTGGCAGTCGTATATTCTCTACCCACTTGTGGAAAAAAATTGAAATTTGTTAATTTATATAGCGTACCGGCAAAGGTCAGTTGGCTTTAAAAGGTTATTGACATAAGTCTATTAGGAAGAGCTTAAGGAGAAGAGGTACCATAGCGTCGTCGGCAGGGTACGCTATTAAATTCCGCAGATCTGGCGAATTTAATACTATGGTTAGTGTGTTTTGCTAGTGGTGGGCGCTGGTATATGGTACCCATAGTGCTGGAGTCCGCCATTTAATTTAGCTGTTAAGTCTTACTTAAGGTCAACACCCTTTTAGTTGGTCACGCTTACACTCGCTATACTATACTAAGTATAATCGCCTGAACACCAACCTTTACCTGTACTCTCCCGCTACATATACACAGTGCATAGGACTTCGACTCGTATACAGTATTATTGCATATTGCTGTCGCAGCACTCGCTCTTGGACGGTATTGATTTGTTAACGGTATAATTGATATTATTTATTGTTCTTCTCTAGGGAAGGTTAAGTGCAGGTTCATGCACGTTGAGGGGGACCCACTGACTAGTTGTTGAAGCACTAGTCAAGGACAAGTCTGGTGTGTCCTCAACCCGTCAAGATGCATTAGTAGACAGTATTTGCTTAAGTATAATAGGCATGTTGGATTACTGCAATTAGAATAATAGGGATGATGCACCATACAAATTTTGTATCGAAAATGCCCTTTTCTTTAATGATGTGATTTTTTTTAAAGTTTCGGAATTGTTTTGTTCAATTAGCCGTTGCAGGATAAAAGTTTATTTCGTAAACAACCACATACATAGCATTAGCCCTAGTTCAAGCAGTTACAGGTGATATTAACTTCGGCCTATGCATGTTCTCTTGCCTTAAAATGTTATACCTCGAATCTGTGACAGAGAGATGGCCTTTATGATCAATTGTGATACTGTACTATAATTGTTTATTGTAGTTAGATATAAATATTCCTGCAAGATTTAACACAACTTTACTGGAAACTAATGATATCCAACAAAGTAATTAAATACTTCTATGTAAACGGCATTTCAGATTCCAGCGTTTTAGTTTACTTTGCACTGTTTACCCATCCTGGGATTTGTAGTGAAGAAAGGTTACACACAAATTGGCTCATGGACTGAAACCACTTCCACAAGTAAAGTGTCATGTGTGGGCGAGATTAGTTGCCAGTGGAACTGTAAGGATGCATGCAGTTCGCCACGTTGTAGCTGTGTATTTATGGTTTTGCAGCAGGTGTGGGGTTCTCAGAGGACTCGTCACGACACACCTGTGTCCACATTGGCTTGGGGAGTAAGCGAGATGAAGTAGAGAAGAGTTGTTAGTGAGAGCGGAAAAGAGCAAGGCGTGGTCAGGATCTGGGTGTACATGTTGAAGGGAAGAGAGAGGTGTGGCTGGCCAGGCAGCGAGACACTACTAATTATAGCACTAGAGGGCGGGGTGGTGAAGAGTAAACAGGAGACGGGTTGCTGTTTGCACCCCTCCACCCCTCTTCTCCTCCGCCCCATTTTCCGTCATTAATGCCGTTGTTGGTGTCATCGCCATAACCATAAGCTACTCCATCCTCCTGTGGCTCGTCATGATCCCTGGTTAGCGAGAGGTATTGATGGCATTTTGTATTGATCGTCTCTGACAGCTTTTGAAAGTTATGATCACATTAATAAAAAAGGTGGTCATTGTAGTAACGTGTAGTAACAAAATATCATTAAAAGGTTTAAAAATTATCCTAAATTAATACTGGAAGCCTGACCGTAAAAATAATTTTTTTGTTGAATGAGCATAATTTGATTTGTCAAGTATTGCCTAAACTTTATTTGATGTTATTGCACTAATACAGAATGAGTGTATAGTATGACGCTGGAGCTAAATGAATGCCGGTTTTATTTCAAATGGCCTTAATTTCTAATCAACAGTACGGTCCAGAAGACGTGTTGGAAATGTGAATCAGTCGAAGAATGAATGATCAGAGGGAGCGTTGTTAAGAATGATAAGACAGTTTGAGACTACAGTTGGCTGAGGGCCTTGTGTTGTAGTTGCCGTCTTCTGGTTTTGCATGAAGCTGGGCCAAGATGAGAATCTTTAAGTACATTAGTCTTGTGCATTCATTAAGGCAACCGACATGTCTCCAGTGCTTGAGGCTTTGATGTACTGCCAATCCTGTAGAAGTCAGAGAGAGCGGTGCATACTAAAGAAGCAAGCCAACTTGTACTTCATACGAGTTTAAAGTTTTGCTACCACTGCTGTCAAGTAGGTAAAAACCTCAGTGCTGTAGGTTTCCTGACTGCCTTGCTTGCTAGTTCAGCATGTGGCTCATCATGGTCATTGGACAACAAAATTCCATTCACAGGATGTCCAGTTCATTGCTGAGCACGATTTTTTTTGTCTCTTATCTGTATGGTTTTCTAGTGGCAGTATTATTCTGTAAAGTTATCAGTGTGTTTTCTTCGGCGCAAATCTGTTGCTTGAGCTTATGCACTACATACCAGCAAATGGTTTATTGTCCCTAATGTTTGTAACTTTAGTGAAGATGTATAGGATACATGGACACATGTACCATTTTGATTAATATGGTGCAATTTTGAATATTATAAAATTTAAAAAGTTTAGTAAATTTAGATAAATTAGTTATATTTTAGATCTAAAGTGCCGTTTTGTATTTTAAAAAATGGTTTAGAATGCTGATAAAACTATTCAATTATGTATTAAAAAAAATGTAAGTTAAAAAAAAATGTTTTCGCGCGTTTCACACTTAGTATTAGTGTACAGTATTTGGAAATAATGCGTGAAGCTAGCGAGGAGTATAGGTTGGTGGTAGAGAAAGCGGATTGAGCCGTGGCCGTGGGCGAGACAGCCTTCATGTACACCCTCCCGGGTCTCAGGTGAGCCGTACCGCTCACCCCTCCCTCCCTGCCTCATTGAGAAAATTGTCAGACGAGGCGGCAAAAACCTGACTGACAATTTTTGTTAGACTATATATAACAAGCGACTGTGATTTGTATATAATTTAGTGCTTAGCGTTACTCGGGGAGTCCCACAAGGGACGTAATGCACAATAAAATCACAATAACGTGATATATTAAAAAAATATAGGGGAAAATGGCTTCTTTTATGGTTAATGTCGCCGGGCAACGCATCAAGTGGCCTGTGTTTATTTTGCTACTGGAAGTAGACCTAACGTCGATGTGTAGTTTAACAAGAATAGTTATTTTTTGCGCAGTGATAGTCTCTCGTATATGGAGAGTTTGTGGGAGCAAGTGTGGTAGTGGCAGGTTTGTGAGTGCGCATGAGTCATGGTTGTGGTGGGGTGGGCGAGTGCTGGCAACTCTGCTCGCTCACCTCACTACTTCCTCCCATCTCTCTCCCCCCTTCCATCGCTTTCCCACTTCCCCCCCTCTCTTCTCTTATCAATCTGTGCAGCCTTTATTTCCTTTGATTAGTTTTTAAAGGTTTCCGTTCTTAACGTATTTTTTTTTACTCCTAATCTCGTATTATAGTTAACTGTTCCAGCAATCATTTATAGTGCAGGGCGACATTGTGATTGCTTCGGGTGTGCATATGTTTAACCTTTGACCTCATGAGTTGGCACTAAAGTTGGAGTGCGCTCGGGTTGGCGTGATGATATAGCTCCCCGGAGGGTGACTTACGGGGACACACTCATGTTGTAAACCCCGAGGCAGAGTGGTTGACTGGGACTTTCTCAGTAACACACTATGATTTCTGAGTATTGAGTACACGGCGTCGGATTCGGAGGTGGTTCTCTCTGACGGTGATGTTTCTGTGTGTAAGACTTACCAATTTGTGTTTACGGGGGATGAGCCACGGTGCCGCCGCCGCCTCCCAACTCTTAATAAACTAGCGTGTGTGTAGGTTCAGTTAGCAGAGACTGGATCACGAGTGGTATGAACACCGTCCCTAGGCTCTGTAAGATCATTTGAGCTAAAGATATGTACCAAGATATAAATGAATGAACAAAGGTGTAGGTCATTTTCAAACTGGTTAAGAGGCAGGCTGTGTAAAGCTTAATTGAAAAATCACGATAGGGTGCTGGAGACTGCGGCACCAAGTGGCACTCAGCCTAGGCATATTCTTATTGAACAAAAGATCAGAAAGGTCTTATGATGCTTGCTGGTAGGCGGGCTGTGGAGCGTTGCTCGGAGGCGGGCTGGTTACGTGCTACCTTCTGTTGCCTTTCCATAAAGTGATGTTCTTGCGGTTGCCTGAGGCGACGCCGGTGCTGCAGCCAGAACCCCGTCGCCGGATGTGAAGATCACCGGATACACCAGACCCAACTCCCGCCGCCGCTTGTGTCCCGTTTGGTGAGCAAGACAAAAGGGTGTTCGCCGTCGCTTGCAGGGATATTATACCGTTAGTTATAACCAGTCAAGATCTTTGGTTGTTGGAACTGACTTAGGACTAGAGTATTTTACCATGGTATCACTTGTGGTTAGGTTAGGTAGCTTTTAACAGGTATAGTTAATGCTAATATTGTGTAGCAAGTGTGGGCTTTAGTCGATGAAATGTTTGTCAACTGGAGCAGACGCCCGCTAGTTCTCCAGAGTCTTTCTGGGTCAAGTGGAATTTTGAAGTGGTGATGAGTGGGCCGTGTGACTGAACCCTGCTCTGTGCATCCGCCTTTGAGTCATTCGTGCACACCTCCAGCCTTTAGTAACAACACTAATGGCCCTAGTTAACATATTTTACATCTTCGTAGTGATAATTACGTAAACAAAATGAATAAGTACCATCTTAATATTATGGGTTGTGAAGCAAGTGTGGGTGGGAGGGGAAACTGTCAAGGAGGAGTAGACGGGAAGGTCGTCTTAAATAATGGATGAAACTCGGGAGACAATGGGATGGAATGGATACGCTTGTACGGTTAAGATGGCAGGTATACAAGATGGGAGGGCATCAGTACACAGGTGGGGGGGATGGGAGAGGGTTAGTCGATACACAGAGGAGCGTGGATGGGATTAGTCGATACACAGGCTAGGTGGGGAGAAGGTTCGTTGGTATACAGGCGAGGGGTGGGATGGGGGGTTAGGGTAGTACACATGTGAGGGGGGGAGGGCGTAGCCGGTATACAGGTGATACAGGTGTGACGTGGGGTGAGGGGATGCTTGGTAAACACGGGCTGGGATGAGAGGGAAGGGGGTGAGAAGTGTGGGCAGTATTACGGTTAGTAACATGGGAATCTGTCTGTACTCAACTTTTCTATGATCGTGAAGTTTAGTTAGAAGGCACTATTTGGCTCCCACCATGAAACGGGAGAGGCTTTTGAAGTGAGGAGTGATGCAGCAGATAAGGTGGTGCCTGCCCCTGAAACTGTAAATGTGGTAGCAAGCCCTTGCCACCTTCCTCCAGAGACCACACAAGTTTCAGCCAGGAGGGCAGACAGGTGATTCAAAGCGAACTGATTAGATAAGCGTGCTCCCAGAGCGGGCTTGGCGTAGAAGAACTCTGGAATCATCTCTAGGTAACTCGATGATAAGGAACTGAAGAATGTATTATACTTGGGGCTCGTTTCAGCTGGTGTGGGGCAAACAGGTGGTGTGTGAAGCGGAGGTGAAAGGCGACAACAGAGGCGCTCTGATCGTACCAACCTGTAGTGTCGCTGGAGGGCAGTTGTGGAAGCCGGCTGGCCAGAGCCACAAGGGGGGACTAGGGACAGCTTAGTGGGGGATGGGAGGGGAGGGGAGTTGCTTCACGAGGTGGGGTTTTGCACGGTTGGGGTGAAGGGAGGGGGGTGGTGGGTGGCTAGTGACCCATGAGGGGCCGGTCACCCCACACCCGCCTCACGTGCCGCCAAGCTCCTCTGCAAAGTCGCCTCCCTCCACTTATTCGCCCACTTGCACTCTCGTTCAGTTCTCATCTCGTCCTACACTCCCGTGTGTAGGTTGTTACCCCCTGTCCCCACAACACGCACGCTCGCATAGTCAGTCTTAGACACTTGGGTAAGATCCAGCTAGAATATTTAGTATTTTAAGTTACCTTAGACACCACATAAGAGGAAA
Source organism: Procambarus clarkii (assembly GCF_040958095.1). Classification (NCBI taxonomy): domain Eukaryota; kingdom Metazoa; phylum Arthropoda; class Malacostraca; order Decapoda; family Cambaridae; genus Procambarus; species Procambarus clarkii. The sequence continues at coordinate 27,108,957 of NC_091165.1, read as the reverse complement.
AACTGTGCGTCAGCTGTTTGTTATAATTATTATTTTCTAGACAGGAACCGGTGCGGGGTTATTGACCCGCTGGACGGTTCCAAAGCGTTATAGAGACAAGAGTTTAGCTTGGGTTTCTCTTGAGTAAAGTCCCTTGGAAGTAGATTATTAATTCTTTTGCACGGTTAAGCATGTGTCTCATCATATATGTGAGGCCTCTCGTCTGGCTCATATGGTTGCCTAAGGGTTGATATTTTGTGGGAGTCGAGTTGACATTATTTATGGGGCGTTTCCCCAGCCGTCTCTTACAATTCCATGAATTTCGGGTCTCTTGAGCCTACAGTGTGTTTGCTGCCGTCGGTGCCGAGTATCGTCAGTGTCGTAACAGTCTTGAATATGCAAGTTTTTGTGCACGGTGAAGGTGCTTGTGTAATGTTTGCCGGGGTTCATCTATACCAGTTTGGCTTTCTACACGCCTCACGGGGGTGGTGCACCAGGGTTCATGTATACCGTGCGAGTCTTGACAAGTTATCATAATACTTGCATATTAGATAAGTACGAGCGTATTAGATAATACTAGCGAATTAGATAATGCTAGCGAATTAGATAAGTACGAGCGTATTAGATAATACTAGCGTATTATATAATACTAGCGTATTATATAATACTAGTGTATTATATAATACTAGCGAATTAGATAAGTACGAGCGTATTATATAATACTAGCGTATTATATAATACTAGCGAATTAGATAAGTACGAGCGTATTAGATAATACTAGCGTATTGTAGCCGGTCGGCCGAGCGGACAGCACGCTGGACTTGTGATCCTGTGGTCCTGGGTTCGATTCCAGGCGCCGGCGAGAAACAATGGGCAGAGTTTCTTTCACCCTATGCCCCTGTTACCTAGCAGTAAAATAGGTACCTGGGTGTTAGTCAGCTGTCACGGGCTGCTTCCTGGGGTGGTCCTGGTCGAGGACCGGGCCGCGGGGACACTAAAACCCCTAAATCATCTCAAGATAACCTCAAGATAGATAAGCTCGAGCGTATTAGATAAGCTCGAGCGTATTAGATAAGTTCGAGCGTATTAGATGAGTACGAGCGTATTAGATGAGTACGAGCGTATTAGATGAGTACGAGCGTATTAGATGAGTTCGAGCGTATTAGACGAGTTCGAGCGTATTAGACGAGTACGAGCGTATTAGACGAGTACGAGCGTATTAGACGAGTACGAGCGTATTAGACGAGTACGAGCGTATTAGACGAGTACGAGCGTATTAGACGAGTACGAGCGTATTAGACGAGTACGAGCGTATTAGACGAGTACGAGCGTATTAGACGAGTACGAGCGTATTAGACGAGTACGAGCGTATTAGACGAGTACGAGCGTATTAGACGAGTACGAGCGTATTAGACGAGTACGAGCGTATTAGACGAGTACGAGCGTATTAGACGAGTACGAGCGTATTAGACGAGTACGAGCGTATTAGACGAGTACGAGCGTATTAGACGAGTACGAGCGTATTAGACGAGTACGAGCGTATTAGACGAGTACGAGCGTATTAGACGAGTACGAGCGTATTAGACGAGTACGAGCGTATTAGACGAGTACGAGCGTATTAGACGAGTACGAGCCTCTTTGACGAGTACGAGCCTCTTTGACGAGTACGAGCCTCTTTGACGAGTACGAGCCTCTTTGACGAGTACGAGCCTCTTTGACGAGTACGAGCCTCTTTGACGAGTACGAGCCTCTTTGACGAGTACGAGCCTCTTTGACGAGTACGAGCCTCTTTGATAAGTACGAGCCTTAGTATTAGTGGATAATTCTCATCCGTTAATTAACGGTAGTTGTGGGTCGGGAGCTTCATCTACTTTAGATTATTGTAGTAATTGTCATGGAATAGTATTTTATAAGCCCTAGCAACGTAAGGTGACCGGAAACGTGAGTGAGTATGTAGGTCAGCACAGTGCCGGGTGTACAATTTTGCTGCATCGCCGCCACACCTGCTTCCAGTTGGTGACAAAACAGAACCGGTTCCTTGATGCAAGCTCAAAACTGGTTTGTATTTACGTTAGTGCTGTGTCGGGTCATCTCCGAGGATTACGCGCGTAGAATCCTGAATGAGAGCGTGACCAAATCTTGGAACTTTGGACTGGAAATTAGACATTTTACTCGATGGAAACTCGAGTCACTGACTACGTTTCACTGAGCAAACCCAAGTGAGTTGGTGGTGGTGGGTGCAGGGTGGTGGGAATGCCTTGGCTGCGACTTATTATTATTATTAACATCTTTATTGACAAAATTAATTACAATTTTGCCTAATGTGAGGATTTTGATAGTCTTATTAAAAGTGAGGATAATGCTGGTATTCACTGTCACGCAGGACAGAGGGTCACACATAAGACAATAGGTCTAAACTGTAGGCTGAAGCACATATATCGACGACAGAGCTCCTGCTGCTGCTTCACTTGAGAGAACTAGCTCAGAGGTTTGTGATGTGGCAGAGCTTCACCAGTCTACTTTGCCACCTCGACCCGAGCCTCGGGTTTCCATGGTGACCGCTCTAGGCTGTTGCTCGCTACACCAGTCCCTTATAACCTGGGGTGGATTCGTGCCTGATAACGAGAGGGAGAGCAAGAGCATGTGTTTATACAGGGAGTAAGAGATCAGTTCAGGATAACATGGGAGACCCGATAGCACAGTATAGTGATGGGGGGTGTAAGGTTGTAACATATAATACGGGTGTTGTGAGGTGGAAAGTAAAGGTCGGGGTTCAGACTGGTGCCGGGGGAGGGTGAAGGCACTGCTAGTTTACCATCCCCATGCTGCGCCCCTATGTATGTATTAACACGATGTACTGAACGGGGTGAGAATAGCTTGAGCTACCTCATCCCTTTGTGTGTATTTTACCTCAATAAACTTATTTCAATTTCATGCTGCGCCCCCTTCTTCCTCACCTTCACCTTGGTGTTTGTTAGGGATATTCTAAACCGTGTTTCACCAATATTTGTGTACATTATCATTCATTTACCATTATAACTGTAAACCATCAATAGTTGACATTAAATTTGCTGTTGGTGTGCTCAACTCATTGTATGTAGTGTCTTGCGTTAACACTACAACTGACATTGTAGTGTCAACATGGCAACAGGGAAGGAGTCTTGAAGGTACCTGAAGGCTGCCGGTTAACGAAACGATGGCATGGCTCTAGATAAGGAGTCTGGAGCATTCAGGCACCTGAGAGACGTCTTACCTAAGCTATCTTAAGCAAAGTTTGAAGGAAATAATTGCCATTTTCTATACTTTTACATTGCATTATTTAAGATTGGTGGTACACGAACAAGGAAAGGTACATACTGAAATTGAGTAACGAAATAAGTCACAGACATGAATAGAACTTGTTCAGTTTCCTAGTAGTCAAGAAATGGAATACACAAAGTGAATTTGTGGAGGAAGAGTACCTCGTTTCAAATGTTGCTATGATAGAACCCTATAGGATCGGAAGCCTGTATGCCAGCTCAGTTAATTGAAGGTTGAGAGACAGGGCCCAAAAGCCAAAGCTCAATTACTCGCAAGCACAATTAGATAACGACAATTATGCGAGTACTGTACTTAGGTAACCAGACCAAATAGTTTGACAAATTTATATGCCATTCTCTTATTAACATTATATTATTGTGCAGAGTGACTTAGGCTACTTCTGAAGGCCGCGGCTATTTAATGCTCTCCCAACAAACATTGTAAATGTTTCTAGAACTAAAGGTGGAAGTCTTTGAAGAAGCATTTAGATCAGTTCTTGCAAGAAGTGTCGTACCAACCAGGTTGTAGTGGATGTGGGGGTCTGCGGGCCGCTCCAAGCAACAGCCTGTTGGGTCATGTTATCACAAGTCAAGCCTGGCCCCAGGCCGCTCTCGGGAAGCAGAACAACTCGCGAAACCCTCTCCAGGTATGCTCCATGCTAAGAGTCGAGACTAGAAATGGTGTCACTGCAGCAAAGCCACTACGTACATCATGCTCTGTGGGTAGGATTAACCGTGCTCACTTGAGATGTTTTAAGATCTCTGACGAAACTGTTTGTACAATTACCGATGGGGTTGGTGTGTGTGTGTGTGTGTGTGTGTGTGTGTGTGTGTGTGTGTGTGTGTGTGTGTGTGTGTGTGTGTGTGTGTGTGTGTGCGTGCACGAAAGGGGAGAGGGGGGGGATGAGCCGGACCCGTCTTCAACATGGTTTTCTCGCTTGAGCTCTAATCAAAATTGCATGTTAGAAGTTAAGATTTTCCTCAGTGAATTGGAGTTTTGAAATATATACCAAAAATGAAAACAAGAGAAAAAACGGATTCTTCTTGGAGCATTATTGTGGAGGAGTAAGAGAAGTACTGTTAGGAGGAATGCAGAGCTGTCATTAATGTTACAAAATTCTGAGTTAAACAAGCAAGTGCATGGAAGGTGAGTGCCTTGTGGAAGTGACTTTGAGATGGCTCCCCACCCAGCTCGCCTCACCTTTTGCCCAGTTTCGGTTCATGTTTCTAATTTGCTAAGTGACCCCCGCGCTTTAACTGGAGGCGAAATTGTATACAACTTACATTGCAGTGGAATATTAAACCAGATGAAAGAAAAATTTCTCTTGCTTAAATTTATTTAATAAAGTGGGCGGGGAGGGTACGTGCAACCCCCTCACTCCCCCCCCACCCACCCTTCTCTCCCCCCCCTTCTCTCCCCCCCCCCCTTCTCTCCCCCACCCTTCTCTACCCCACCCTTCTCTACCCCACCCCCACCACCCTTCTCTCCCTCACTAGTCTGCAAACGTTACCTAGTTTCACATTTCCCAAACATCCTCCTCCTCCTCTGAAGACTTCACCATCATGAAGAGCCGCAGATGATCAATGTGCTTGTTCAGGTGCCACGGCCAAGCCATAACATTGATACAAGCACGGGGGTCATGCCGGTATATGTATTTGCCATACAAATATAATGTAAAATTTGTGTTCCTGGGTATAAGTATTATTTTTCATTGCGTATGCCTTCAAAAGTATAGAAAATAGTTATTTTTCCCCCCTCAAAATTTTATTTGACATCTGCCTAAGACAACTTTAATACGTCGCCTTGAAGGTACACGAAGGTTTCTGAATCGTTATTTAGAGCTGGGAGACACGGTTTCATAAGTCGGCAGCCTTCAGGTATCTTCAAGAAGATACCTTAGCTGCCTTAGCCAAAGGTCAAAGCAAAATTTGAAGGGAATAACAGCCGTTTCTTAGACTTTTAAGGCATGAACTATCAGAAAATAGCACTTGTGTGTTAGGAACAAATAAAAACAAATTTTTTGTGTAATTTGCCTTTGTCTGTCCTATAAATTTCACCGAGAAATTGTGTGTGATAATCATGGCTCCCTTAGACCAACTCTCTCCATTGTAACGCGAGGTTTAATTCCATTAGTCTTTCCTCGTAACTTTTTACCTGTGTTCTGGGAGCAGTGTGGTGGCATACTTCTGGTCCTTCACCAACTATACTTTGTGTTGAAGAAGACACCACTCCACGCAGGCGCCACATATGTCAGGAATGGTCTGACGTATATGTTACATTTATCACTGGTTTAACATGTAATATGTTACTTATCAGCGGCGTATGATAGGGAAGCCAACATAGGAACGGCTTTTAGAATGTAGCAGTGATCATTCAGAATCATTTATTATTATTTTTAATTATATACTGAATGAAAATAAGAACCCGCTATTTTGAAAGCACGAGGAAACGTAGTGTGTGTACAATATTTCGATCCCAACCCGGGATCGAAATGATTAGTGCTAGTCTGAAGGCTGTTCCTATGCTGGCTAACTTGGCATAAGCCGATGATACAAGTGTAACATATTACTCGTAAACCTGTGTACCAATGCCTTCTGGGCGGTACTGGTAGTAATTTTTGGCAAATAAAGATTGTCATAATGAATTATTTTCCCATTGTTTATCAGTGTCGCGGACGCGTTGAGCCTGGTCGTCAGTGTCCTGGTGATGTGTCAACATAAAGGTCCACTTGACCTTTGTAAAAGTGAGAGAATTGTGAATATCAACGGTACTGTGGTGAATATAAGAGATGTGTGAAAGTATCGCCTGGTGCATGTTTGCGTGTGAGGGGAGAGAAGGCAAGCGGGGAGTCGAGTAAGGGGGTGGTGGTTGAGAGGGGGCGCCATCGCGAAAGGGGGGGGGGTAAGGGGTAAGGGAGGGAGGAAATCGATGATAGCACTCCTTGTTGCGCCCTGACCCAGTACTCTGACACTGCACTTGACGGAAAACTCATGGCATGTGATGGGTGAGTGAAGCTGTTGTATGGGGGGGGGGTGGCTGTATGATGACTAAACCATACTGTAGTGTGGTTTAGTGGAGTGGCTGTAGACTGGTGAAGTGTTGTGATAGAGGGGGAGTACACTGGTGAAGTGTTGTGATAGAGGGGGAGTACACTGGTGAAGTGTTGTGATAGAGGGGGAGTACACTGCCCGTCAGCAAATATTTATTCACCCCCCCCCCCTCCCCCGTCTGTCATAGTGTACATCGGCATTGATTTCCTTTCAGGTGTGCACAAGTATTCTCACTTCTGTCTCCCTCTGATCCATGTAAGACATTAATGTTTTGATCGTCAGCGTTTCTGGTAGTATTGTTTATCCTGACCAGGAATAGTAAAGATGTATCTTCTTGAGGTTATCTTGAGATGATTTCGGGGCTTTTAGTGTCCCCCGCGGCCCGGTCCTCGACCAGGCCTCCACCCTCAGGAAGCAGCCCGTGACAGCTGACTAACACCAAGGTACCTATTTTACTGCTCGGTAACAGGGGCATAGGGTGAAAGAAACTCTGCCCAGTGTTTCTCGCCGGCGCCTGGGATCGAACCCAGGACCACAGGATCGCAGAATGTACGCCACATTATGTTTGTGTTACTCCAGATACCGTATGTGGTTTCCCCCTCCAATGATTGAATAATCTGAACTACCTGTATAGGGTTAACAGTACACCCTCACAGCCTGCTTGTGTCGCCCGTTATCTGTCTACTTATCTCTCAAGACATAAAGCTTCACACTGTTCTGTTTTCGTCTGACTAGCAAGTTCAGAACTTTGTCTATTTGTGTCCTATTTGTATCTAAATGTTTTTGACGTTTATATCCTAGTTGTTCAAACTTCCAGTTATATTTATCAGTTATGCTGTTCCGCACATCATTACAAAACTGAGCATATCGCAAAAAATACAGCGCTTTTTCTGTAGTAATTGATGAATTGTGTGCATAATGAACCTTTATCAATGGGTTGTATTGTAATTACATTAAGATACAAGTCCACCGGGCACTGTTCTTCCTGGACACAGACCAACAAGTCCACCGGGCACTGTTCTTCCTGGACACAGACCAACAAGTCCACCGGGCACTGTTCTTCCTGGACACAGACCAACAAGTCCACCGGGCACTGTTCTTCCTGGACACAGACCAATGGACCACTTGACGATGGCAAAAAGCAAAAGATGACATGGCAAAAGCGACAAGAGACCGGAGAGAATCTGCACTACAAGTGAAAGCCAACTACAGGAAGCGGAAAGAGAGAGAGAGAGACTACTTACAGCACTTAACACCAACAGCTTTACACGAACAAAAGTGGCAGCAGATGCGTAGCTGACAAATATAAGAGCCGTGTTTAAAACTAAGTGTCTGGACAACTTGGTGTCTGACCTGTACCAACAGCTACCTGTACCATAATAGGGTACCATAACCTGTACCATAATAGGGTACCATAACCTGTACCATAATATACAACAGCAGGAACTCCTCCATTCCAGAAGTCTAGTGTCTTAACTCACTCACGGAGACATCTCCCGTCACGCAGGGTGCAGTCGCACCTCCGCAGATCTCCAGTATCGGCTATTGATACTGGTAATGGCTCAAAAGGGCCACCACTTACGGGCTATTCATGCCCGTGCCACCTTTTGGGTGGCTTAATCTTCATCAATCAATCAACTCGGACGACACGTTACAGGTACTTAGTCGGATAGTTAATAGAGCAGAGGACTAAATATAGATCTAAACCTAAGTAACCACATATATTGTTAGGTAAGCACACTCTTGTTGGGCGTGTCGTCGGGGGTCACCGACTTTCTCGAGAGTCGGTGACCTCCTCGACACGAGCAGTAAAGGTGTCCCCGAACTTCACCGAACGTCTTTATTCCATTGTGTCGTTTTTCACTTCTGATTTTAACATTTGCAATTAATTCTAGAGATGAATTACAATGTTTAATGTTTACTTTCTTATGCGACAGTGACTCTTAAGGCATGTTTAGCCAAATGAATTCCTAAGATGAGCTCCGCGAGCGAGGGGGCTCCGTCTTGTGACTTCCAACCTGCCAAGCGAGCAGGGTTGGTAAT